>NW_009729353.1:17910-28284 GCF_000703405.1 Apaloderma vittatum | reverse complement strand
GGCGCGGGGTGCGCACCAACAGCTGACTTTCTTCTCTTTAAAGGTGGTTCGCAGCTCGGCGAGCTCTTAATACCGTGAGCTCCCGAGCTCGAATTTCACGGCTGAGAGGACAAGTCGGTTTCGTGTCGGGCTGACTGAAGATGTGCGAATCCCCTTCTCTCCTCCCCATCCCGGGACTTGAGCCTCTCCCGGGAACCACCCCCCGCCGTGCTCTCCGGGGAGGTACCTCACACGGCGCACGGCCCGAAGGGATCCCCCTCAGCGCCGGGGACCGGCGGCGGTTTGGAGCTGTTCATAGTAACAGACTCTTTCTCCAGGTCATGGAGCAGACACGGACCGTACACGGCTGTTTATTACAGTACACTCTGTTGACAGCCAGTCAAAAGCACCAGATGTTTAAAATAGAGAAAAGAATTGCAGAAAAGTCCATTTCTAAAAAAAAAAATATGCAGGCGTTAATTCTTCCAGAAATTGCTCACCTGCAAATACAGCTTTTAAAAGAGAAATTGTTGTGCTTTGCTGCCATGAAAGTATTAATGCTAGTAATCAAATATCAGGACTAAACCCCATATTCAGTTCCAATGCAAAAAGCTCCAAGTCACCTTTATCATTAAACTACTTCGTAACTCCTCCTTTTAAATTTGATCCCCAAAATGATCCCAATAAATCCAGAAAACACGCAAACTGTCAGAATGCAATGTTTCAACTAAACACATATTTAAATTGCATTGAGAAAACCACTAAGCATATTCAGATTAGAAATCTGCTGTGATTTGGGTGATTAGGTTTTCCCCTTTCCTTTCTTGGCTGTAATGGACTTAAGCAATCCTTCATAGCAGACCCGAAGGAAAGGTAAATAATCTTTGAATTTCTTAGTTTTAGGGAAAGTTTCACCTTTTCTCACTCTATCCATACTAATACAAGCTTTTCCGTGAAAGTATTTTTAGTAATTACTAATGCTAGAAAGGCACACGAACAAAATCATTATTTTTTACAACATGTAACAGATATCCACAAAATTGCTACTGTTACATTTTCACAAAAGACTCACTTAAGTGCTGTGTTTGATTACTCTCTCTAGTAAACAATTCTTGTGGGAGTCAACCATTCATTTATGTTCTTAGTGAATAAGCCTATCCTAAGTTTGGCAAGACGGGCATTCCGTTACTTTGATGATTTTCCAAAAAACTGAATTAAGAGGTTTGCTCTTGTAAGTTAAATTCGGAAATTTTATAATAGAAATGAAAAATGAGACCCTAGTTCTCTTCCTGTTCGCTTCAAGGAGAACATAATCACATCACTGGATATTGAGAAATCCCAGCATTACACCGATTTTCCCAGAGAGATTAAGGCATTAATCCTGCAAGGCCACACTCACCAATATAGTTATAACTTTGGGCCTATTCAGGCAACAATTAACTGAAAAAAAAAAAAAGAAAAAAAAAAAAAAAGGTCTTTAACATCAATCTCAGAGGTAATATTGAAGCATAGCAAGCAATAATGTGAATTACAGTTCTGAGTGATACACAGTTTCATTTTACTTTGTCAAAGGACAATTAAAAATGTGCTTATCTGACAATTTCAGTCATGAGTTCTTGTTACAAGAAGTCTTAATTCTAAAAATCTTAGCCTATCTATTGACTAAAAAAAAAATCAAATGTATGCAAAAACAAGTGATCCATTGAATTCTCATACATTAAGACTGTACTTTAAAGTGGGAATTCAGATGCCGAAGAAAATCTTCCTTAGATGTTATAGATGGTGGGAAAACTTCTCGACAGAATTCACATATTCCACACTGATTCAGTTCAGAGTCTGTATAAACTTGTGCCAGCAAATCATTGTCTCGAGGCTGCCAAACAAGCTAAAAGAAACAGAAAATTATTATTGCTGTGGTTTACAATGTGGTTTATGTTATGCTGTGCTTTATATTATATTAAAAAATACCCGCCTCTTTAAACTAGGTGTCCTTTACACCTGCCTGGCCAGAGACATTAACTAGAGTTCTCATTTAAGAAAAGCAAGATAGGACTTTGATTTTTTTTCAAGTTCTATAAACATACAATTCTTGTAAACACTTAAAATGCCTTGGTATCTATTAATGATAAATACTGCTATAAGCAAAAGTCTGTAAAGTCAGTCTGACACATATTAAGGCTTTTCTTTGACTTAGCATTTCAGTATTTTACACTGTAGAAGTCACAGTATGTAACAGCCATTCAACAGAAATGACAAAACACATTTTTGCCTTACCATAAAATGTTTCTTGTACAGAGTTAATATGAATCATATTTTATTTCTGTTCCTATTGTCACATAACTAGTTTTCAGTTTACTTACAAAATGACCGGAGCAATGTCACCTATTTGTGACAAAGTTACCTATTTGCTCTGACTGCCTTGTAGTATAAATGTGTCCCGAAAAATCTGTTTTGGGATTCTTTCTGCCATGACAGCATCAAACTCAACGGGACCAGCTGAGTATCTATTCATGCTTTCGGGCAATTCTGTAAACTTTGCTAAATTTGGTTCAGCACCTGTATTGCTCTTGGTCCCTGAGCTAGTTAGTTCGAAGCCAGAAAGTCTGTTTACCTGACGTTGGAATTCAAGGGACTTCAGCCTGACACATACTTTAAGCCAGATCGTACATTAATTATTTAGCATCATACCAACTAGGAATCCAAAAGTCTTCTATTAGTTTTCAAAGTAAAATTAAAAATTAAATTACATTAGTTTAGGATTAGCAACACAAGATAAAATACATAAATAAGTTATATGTCCAGGACCATTATGTTTTGGGTAAAATGAAAACTAAATGCATGCTGCTGTGACTGCAAAGTAGACAGAATGGCAGCAAGCTGGTACAAGCTCCATGTGGGGATGGAACTTAGAAGAGAGGACCCCTAGAGGGTTTTTTTGGCTCAGTTTTCTATTCTCTTGCTTCACTCACACATGGAAAGGCAAGAAAGAATACTTTAGAAAGTAGTTTCGTTAGAAGTTTTAAATGTCTTACTATCAATACTTATCTACCCAAGAGTTTTAATTTTCATCTCTTATTTAAATTTCATCAGGCTTGATAGTTAGAATCTATTGTTTATTTCTCCCAGGGCAACTCACTGTACAACTAAACTGGCTTTCATAGTGCTTAAACCTTCTTTTTAAACCAGCTAAACTTCTCGGAGTCAATTTCCTGCCCATCACCTATTTAAACAGTGTTTAGCCTATCAGGTAGCAATAGCAGATTTACTGTCTTTCATTATGGTCAGCAATCCACATAATTAAATTGACTAATTAGTAATTAAGGGCAATCACATGACTTTTTTCAGCTCAAAGAGTCTACTTATTGTACATTGTCGGCGTAAAGTACATGTTACATCTACCTCGACACTGACACACTTAAACACCCCTACAGAAATGTGTTTAGAATTACTTGTTTCTAATACTTTATGAAGTAAAGCACCACTTGAAAAAAGATAAAATAGTATTTTCAAAACCCCACAAAAGATGTAGTAAGATTTCTAATCTTGGAAGCACAACAAGGGGAGGTGCTCCTCCAGCAACCCATTGAGGCAGGCGCTGAACTTCCATTTCTTCCCTTGAGTGTTAGGCATGTGCTTAATAAGCTTTTCAGAATAGCAATATATTTAAGCAGATGTTCCATTTAAAAACTAGTAATATTCAGATTAAGATCAATAGACTATCAATTTGCTTTTAAAACCACGACCATTCTTAAAAATATTTTTGGTGGAAACAACCCCCTCAAACTGTGAATACCGATAAACGCATGCATCTATATGCAAGCCTCAGTGAAACGTATTCTGTAAAATTCTAGGTCCACTAATATCCATGTTTATTTTAATCTGCTGCTCTTTTCAGTCACATGTTTTTTTTTAAAAGTTACATCCTAAGAAAACAGTACTGAGTTTTCACATTTAGTATCCACATAGAAGGAAAGAGCTAAATTTATTACAGCAACTGAGAGCAGTTCCAAGAACTTACTGTTGCCAAATCTATTGCATTTATGGGGTTTTCCATTTTATAAGTTAACATATGTAGTAAATACTTGAAAGTCTTATCTACGCTAGGAAAAAAAAATCAGGTATATAATTCCTCCCTATTGGAGCTCCACCAGCGGCAGGGATGATGGAAGCCATAAGCAGTGTAACTACCCCTTAGAAAGGTGTTAAAAATACTAAGAACAAGTTTATGCATACATTTTTGCTAAGGGTAATACAGTCAAAACAGCATGTATGCAAGTAACTTTCAAAACCATCAGTATTTTAATTTACATATGTATTATCTCAAATCAAATCTTTAGCACAATTAATCAGAAAGAACTCGAAAGCTTAGTCCAATTCCCTGGGAAAATACTTGAAAACCTCTTTAGAAGGCAGCTGAATAAATGCGATGGCTGTTTAAATATATTGATATACACAAATGTATATTTAATGCATTCTAAAACAATATTAGCTTGTTTCAAACAAGCTTCTAGATAGGATACAGCCTTTTAAATAATGTCCTCTATGCTTTACAGTGCTACTGTAGATAAGCCTTACAAATACTGCAACAGTTCACCATCAGCTTTCTTTTCTCCAAGTGTTAGCATTATTACATTTCTTCTCCAATAAGCAGATAATTTCCATTTTAAATGACGGCTCCAAATTAATTTCCTTATTTTGCAGGAGTATCAACTATCGAACCAAAGGCTTATTGCTATTCCACCGCAATTCTTCTCTACTTTTTAAGCTGCATACCCCCCTATCAATTTGTAATCACATACCAGCTGTTTCACTTGCTGTAACATACAATGCAGGGTGCCATCTATTGAAAAATAAATACACAGACTAACTAGGAAAAGAACAAGCTGAAGAGGGAATGCAGAAAAAGGGGATATAACAAGCAACGGAGTGAATGCTTCACAGCTCCACAGGAATTCTACCAGGGATAATATAAACGGTTTAATTTGTTTAACTCGGCCACAACTTTAACTGAGGACCTAACAAAAAATAAAGCACAATAAAAACCATGATTAGTAAGTTGGTGTAGAACTGATATCTCCTGCGTTACAGAGAGCTATTTAAAATACATTTTGAAAAAAATCAGGCTTAGAAGAACAGCAAACTTGCCATGTTTTAAACTTTTCATCCAAACCTGGCTTGCAATAGAATATTAAATTGGACTGAGTATGTTTTAGGAGAAGAAAACATCAAAGTTATCATGCCCTACAAAGACTTTCCAAATGCTAGTTTTGCATGTCATGCAGTGGCCAAATTGAGAGGGAAAGCTCTTCTGCTGCATCTCTCCTGTCATTAGCAAAGAACACAAAACCACATCGTGTAAATAGTAGAACTATAACAAATTCACCCTCACAGAATTCCTAAATATCACTATTCTTGAAAAGCTGTTCTCTCACAAGGTGTTAGAAAAGCCACAGAAACATAAAAATATCAGTCTGTAAAGGTCTCCAATAATTTTGCATGCAATGTGAGGCTGGATGTTACACAAAAGCAGCAAAGTATTCAGAGACGTTGTCGTCAGAAGCTGCCGAAATGTTTTTCTGCATTACCGCAACGGGGCCTTGCTTTCAGAAGCTCTCATGGACTTCAAGTAGCTGTAACTGAAATTTAAGCTCAAAGTACCTACCTAAACCTAAAAGAAAGTATTTTAGTAAATTCCCCTTCATTTGAAAAAAGAAATATCCTTTCCTCTTCGACTGTTTAAACTATGAGCAAAAAATTTCAAGTTTTCTTAAAGGGGAGAAACAGGGTGCTGTTTATACCTCAGGTTGAGATAAAAAGTAGGTAATTTTTCCATAGAGAAGTATTTAATTAGTCCATTTGCCATATTCTCTGCTGTACATTAAAAACAATTAAAACAATTATGTGCCCTATTCAGCTCCGATCAAAGGTGGAAAGAAAGCAATCTAGGGGGCAACTTACAATTAATGGTAGCTTTGAAAGAGATATAGAAGCAATTAATATGTAACTGAACTGCAATTTGCACAAACATATCCGGTGCTTACATCTACATAAATTCCTGCCCTTTCACTGGTAAAGTGCCTTGTACACACACTTCAGTACCAGGAAGAAGTGTCACGAGATACTGTCTTAAAAAAAGACTGAGCCACCTCATAGAATATATTAATTCTGTTTCAAAGATCTTTGCAAATGGCTTGTCTGAATCATTACCATTTTTTGAAATGTACAGTATTTATAGAAAGATACCTGATGAGGACCTCTGACAGTTGTCCCAGCAGCTTCTAAAGAAGAAAAAATTCCTTCAGGTACACCCTGGTTTGTGTGCTTAGGTACAAATGTGAAGGCAATGTCTGTTGTTTTTAAACATGTTTTGTCATGGGTATTTTCTATGGGCATGTTTGCATGGTTTGGGGGGGTTATTTTGTCAACAGTTGTCAAACTTTGTAAAGCCGAGGTCATGAGATCAACTCCACGAGCTTCAAATGAGTTGGGTTCCAATTTACTCAGGTTAACAGCACGGTCTCTGTGCTCTAGGTTAAAATGATGATCTTGAAGCATGTTTTCAGCTATACCGGTACAAGAAACTGTTGGTTTTTCCTGAGTGCTCTGCAAGAAAGCAGAGTCATTGTCTGTAGGTGGAAACTTGACATTAAATTTAGAAAGTGATTCTACAGAGTTGTTGTCCTCATCTTGGCCCACTCCTCTTGGTGTGATAGATGTGATGCATGATGCACCTCTATTTATATCCTTTATAACCCGAGGCTTAAAAAGCTCTTCTGCTTGTTCATCAGTTTTATCAGTACACTGTATCGGCATGGAAAACTGTATTTCTGCAAAGAAAGAATGAAGAAAACATTAAACTGAAGGACAGTTATTAAAGATGTAGTGTTGGGGTATTCTTCCTGGGAGGCTTTTGATCTTCCTTCTTGGCTTTTTAACCTTTAGTATTTCTCTTTGATATCAGTTTGATACATAGTTGTCCTTCACAAACAGTAGCTCCAGCACAAAAACTATCAGAACAGAAGGAAAAGGAAATAATTCTGTTCTAGTAATTATATTTCTCTCTGATTTATGGCTATAAATGTTTTCATTTTATTGAAAATTTTGTTGTCCCATACTCTTAACACATACTTGCATATATTTACTGAAATATTCTGGCAGAAATAGAAGCTGGAACCAAAACCATTTCACATGGTGCCAAGAACATACTAGGCACCATGAGCACGATTTTAAAAGGTATTCAGGTACAAAACACCCATTGGTTTTCAAATAAGGTAAATATTTAAACTGAACAACTATTCCGAAGTGGGACCATATTTCCCTTTTGTTCTGAGAATTTCCCCTTCATTTTTTGGCACCTTATTAACACAAATGGTAAATATACACGGTTACTCCTAATCAGGTGAGAGAATAATGCCAGTATCAGCAGCCTCCTGACATCACCCAGATACTGCAGTAACGTGGCCCACAGAGGTAACAGAAATCAAGCAGATTAGATCTGTATCGTGTATAGCTTTTAACAGAGTTGAGGTAGGCACTAATTTAAGGAAAATTCCAACACCTAAAAAATAGAGTTTAGTAGCGCACAATCAGAATATCACAATTCAGACACAGCAATTTGAAGCCACAAGCTACACATTAGCATTTAATGTAAAAAACTTCAGTAGTTGTAACCTAAATTAGATGCTGAAATCAGCATCTTTTGCTTCAACCATGTAGGTTTGCCAGGTGTTTTTGGAAATCACTTGAGTATGATGCTATTGTTAAGCAAAGCTGGTAGACAATACCCACAGTAGCTTATGTTATATTAAACATAAGCAACGGCAGAACTGGGCATTAAGGATCTCTCCCAGTTGCAACAAAAATCAGCCCTTTCTTTTGTTTTGAGGAAGTGTTGCATTAGGCTCTTGCCCTGTGTAACAAATCAGCACTCGAAAGTCTGCACAGAGAAGTCTGAAAGGTAAGTCCTCTGACTCTCCTCAGTCCAGCAGCTCTCCTCTAACAAATACGGGTCTGGAGACATCCAGAACAGACATCTTTGGAACTGACAGCTAAATTAAAAGCAAGCAAGTGCTGTCATTCACACAGTATGATGGGATATCACATGGAGTAAGTGCCTGCCTCTCACTCTGAGGGACAAACCAATTACAAGAGCCATGGATGTGATGACTGTCTTTTAGAGCATGAGATTTGGAGCGTTCGTCTTAGAATGCCAAAACTGGCGGTGCGTTTTCTTGGTGAAATACTGAGCACCATGTGAACAGACTTGAAAAAGGCAGATGGTAAACAGTAGAAGTACTTCTATGTATGTGTAATTTACAGTATTTTCAAATATAAAGCAAAGCTTTCAAACAGTTGAATCACAATAAGAGCCTAAGTATGATATTACCAGTTTCAGGTTCTGGCTTTATCTTGAATTTACTCAGTTGGTCTGTTTGTTCTCTGGCTAGCATACGTATCTGATGGCACTCTTCTTTCATGTCCTGGAAAAAAGTCTCCAGATTCTCCCTGGAAGATCAAAATTGTAAATTAAAGAACCAACCAACAGAGCTTGTTGTGATTTTTAATCTAGTCACACCCACAAACCAGAGAAAAACAAAAGCGTAAGCTAGTTTTCTTGTATACCTTGTTCTCCAACATAACAAACGTATTTTTGTTCTCCTCAGTAAAAGCAAGCAGAAAAGGGAAAAGAAAATGCTATGAAAGAGCTGTTTAGTTGTATCACGCATAAACATATGAGCTTAGGGCCTGATCCTGCAAGGACTCCCCCCCCCAAAAATCAAGCCTTTACATTTCTTTCCATTCCCTCAGGTATTTTGTGGAACAGCTGACCTTTCACAAAGGTACTGTTTCCACCTCATTCTTGGGAAAATAAGACGCTGCTGCTGCTGTGAACATTCATATTTTTCCATTAATTTGTGCGTGCTTCACATTTTCCAGGAGAAGGAACACACAAGTGTTTGTTACTGCTCCTTCCTTCTCTGGCTGCCTGACATTCTGGAGATGGGCTTGTGAACTCATTCCTTCTCTTTATACAATATCACATGGCTTTTCCTTTTATTGTGAGATTTTAAAAAAAATTATAACTTTTCCAGAGTATCGTACGGACATCTGCTATTTAGTTATCTGCACTGAGAATGGTAAAAACAGTTTTTCATGCAAGTGTGAGTTTTATTTGCCCAATAGGACTGCCCAAAAATTCCATTGCGAAATTTTGATAAACTTACTGAGTAATTTATTTTTCTAAGCAAAATATCATGGATTTTATAAAATGAACTTCAAGGATGAAAAAGTAAAGTTAGTAACAAACAGGATTTGTGTTCTCTTTTGCATCTTTGTATCAAAAGAGCTTAAAAGGGATTTTTCTTTAATCCAGTGAATTGTTTTCCTTTTAATTGCTTATTCACATAGCAGTCAAGAATGTTCCTATTTCTGCTGTGCTTCTCTTTTTGAAGACACAAATGTCTATTTGCATCTCATTTGAAAAGAAAGATCTGCAGAAGAAATTGAAGTTGCTACTGTTAATGCTTACATTCTGACCATTTTCCAGGTGTTCTGATAAATAAGGAATTAACAGACTCAACAAAAGTTTCTAATTGGAGCTTTAAAATATACGTATAATTAGATGAATCAGTCTTAATTTGCTAGATACTTGTGATACTATAATCTTAGGATGTAAGATCACCAGTAGTCTTACCAGTCACATACCTCTTTCCAAGAAAACAGTAAAGTAAGGGAGCTATTTGAGAGCAGAGAGACATAAGACAGGTAAAGGTTTTTGATTTTTTAGACATAAATCAGTAAAGACAAAGAAGTCTATATCACATCACAGTCTTATTTTCTCTTTCTTATCATAAAGCAGTAGTGAGCCGGACTAAAGATCCATGTAGTTCACCTAGCCTACGTCTGAGAGTGGCCAAAAGCAGATGCCTAGGTGAGAGTATGAGAAGACAGTGAGAATTTATGATACTCTTCCCCAACAGTCTCCTAGGCTCATCTGAGAGATTCTTCTACTTGACCTCAGCAAAACTGTTAAAAGTGATATTACTTCCTATCCTGTGAAAAATGCAAACCTAAGACTTTGGTCCGTATTTTTCCCCAAACGCTGGCAGCAGATAGAATACTTCCTGAGGCGATCTACTGCTCTTGGTGCCCTGGTCATAGCAAGGGCTGGCCAGCTCCAGCTTACAGATAAACGTGGTTTCAAACTCTCTCATTTAGGATGGATCAGACTAAGAATTATTTCTTCCTGTAGGCTCCTCTGCTGCCCTGCCATCAGTTAATCCCTTACGGTTGTAAATTCCTGTTCCGAACAGAGTTAATGCAAGGGAGTTAATGCTTATCTGAAACTCAGCATTAATATCCATTGCTGTTTCCCACCGAGTTTAACCTCCTGCT
>NW_009729353.1:0-17899 GCF_000703405.1 Apaloderma vittatum | reverse complement strand
TTCCTCCTGACTTATCTCTGCGCACTAGCAAAGCCCCAGCTATGATTCCACGTTGTTGCCGGCTTTATTACCTTCCCACAGCAGCTCTTTGACCTCTGCTGCTCCTCTTTTCCCCTCCCGCCCTCATCCATTTTTTAAGGTACTGTGTAGAAAAGAGGGAAATAGCTGGTCTTATTTAATGCCAGAAAAGACAATTAAAAGCAAATTTAAAAAATGCTGCAGGAATATTTACCTTTCAGTCATTAGTGAAATACCAGAGATCCCTAGAGATAATTCAGGCTTATCTGGAACAACTTCCTTACTTTTCACCTTGAAGTAAAATACGAAAATATTGATTACAGGTTAGCATATTAATTGTGCTCTTCACCCTGATATGAACAAAAATGTCACATAATTCTTCACTTAGTCTTTCCAGAAGCTCTCAAAACATTCACAAAATTACAAAGCAGTTTTTCACTGTTTGTGTGAAATTGCTATCTTTAATTTAACTGAGCAAATCTGTGTAGCATTCTTCTGCTCATACTTCATTGAAAGGAAACTGTTTCTAAGAATATTGCTTGACTGTAATTCTGTTTCAGCCCTGTATAAAGTAAGATTATGTACTGTGTATAAGCCTGTTAGTGAGCTATCCAGCTATTTTATCTCCTAAAAATCAATTTAATCACTGAAATTTTCAAGGAACACATCACAAGCTAATATGTCAAGAGCAGCAGCAGTTTTTTAAGTAAGTTATTAACTTTGACTACCACCGTGTGGTTCACTCTAGTATTACATAGTTTTAAATCTGCCAGGCATAAAGGAAAGTTTTTATAATAACTAGTCATTAAGCTGCAGTTCCACTAGATCTACATTACCAGATGGCCTGGGTGGTTCATCTGTCTCCAAATCGAATGCAGAACTTGATCATATGTCTGCCAAACCAGCTGATTTCGATGATACATTGGTTCTAATCACAGCTTTGCCTTACCTTGCACTCAAGTGCAACTGCGGCTCCTGCAGACACACGAGTTGCCTTATACCTACCCAGCAACACGGGTTACAAATCCTTGCTGAAGTAAGTTAGGCAGTGCTTGGCAAATCTAATAGCAACAAGTTATGTGTTGCCATGCTCCTACCCTTACCTACGTTCACTTCAAACTAGCTGGCTAAAATACTTTTACAAGTTTAGATTCACACTGATGACTGTACTCAAGCTACCCCACGAGGAAAGAATAACTCTCTGCTTGCTGCTCTGTAATAAAACCAGGGTGGCACAAAAATGAAAAAATCAACTTAATCTTGGTGAAAACTTCCATGTGAAAGTCATGAAACAGAAATGCTAATCTGGAGTTTTCACAAATACTAAAACTTTAATGACATAAAATAATTAACATACAAGCCAACTAATATGTATTTAATAGTTTGGTGTTCCCTATGTGCTTTATATACTTCAATGATTTTCTAGTAGTTATATAATGCTGAAATTTATAACCCATTTCTTAGAATAATTAGTATAAACATGTTTGAAAGAAGTAATCATTTATAAGCATTTTTTTTTATTTTACTTCTATGTGGTTTCTTCTCTTACCTCCCTTCTGTAAGTTGGCATTTGTATACCCTTTTGTGCTTCATTTAATTCTTTCAGTTTGCTTTTCAGAGTTCTTATTTTATCATCTTGGTTGGAAATAATACATATAAGCTTCCTTTCCTTTTGATTGTTTTTGTCCTCAAGTTGCTTCAATTTCATTCTCTCATTTTCTAACTCTTCCTAAAAAATAATTTTAGAAACACCAGTACAATTAATAGAATTGAGGTCTTTGGAATACCACAAACCAGTCTGGAATAAGCTAAATTAAGCTTCTGCAGCATAAGTAAGGGTCAGTCTTATTGCATTTATTACATTACTAATTTTAAACTGATATTAAAGACCTTCTACTACTATACATAGATGTAACTCAACATACATGATTACTCAAAACAACTGTATGTTCTGAATTTCTAAAAGCAGTATTAGTGTTTATAAAAATGTAAAGACACTCCATTCATTTACTATATCATTTACATTATTTTATATGAAATATAAAAAATAATTTTCATTAATTTCAATCAATCTTAAACAATTCTGAAGAATGTGATATTCTGCAGCTACCTTAATTTTTAAGCAGGCCCAAGTATAGAACCATACAATTACAGAATCACAGAAAATCTCAAGTTAGAAGGGACACGGAAGGATCATTGAGTTCAACTCCTTGCTCCACGCAGGACTATCTAGAACTAAACCATATGACTAAGAGCATTATCCAGACGCTCCTTGAACTCTGAGAGACTTGTTGCCATGACCACTTCCCTGGGGAGCCTGTCCCAGTGAGTGACTGCCTTCCCAGTGAAGAACCTTTCCCTAGTGCCCATCCTGATCTTCCTCTGGTGCAGCTTTATTCCATTCCATCAGGTCTTATCGCTGGTCACCAGAGAGAGATCAGCACCTCCCATTCTGCTGCCCTCCTTGAGGAAGCTGTAGACTGCAGGTCACCTCTGCCTTCTCCAAGACAATCAAACTGAGTGACCTCAGTTGGGCCTCATAAAACTTGCCCTTGAGTCCTTTCATCATCTTGGCCACCCTCCTCTGGACACACTTCAATAGTCTGATGTCCTTCCCATCATGTCGTGCACAAACTGCTCGCAGTACTCGAGCTGGGGCTGTATCAGTGCAGAATAGAGTGGGACAATCACCTCCCTTAACCAGCCAGCGACGCTGTGCTTGATGCACCCCAGAACACAGTTGGCCCTTCTGACTGCCAGGGCACGCTGCTGACTCATATTCAACTTGCCATGAACCCAAGCCCCCAAGATTTCTTTCTGTGGAACAGCTCTCTAGCCTCTCGTCCCCTAATCTGTACGTATAACCAGGATTACATTGTGGATATTGGAATGATATAAAGATTTGTGAAATAAAAAGCAGTGGCTGGCCCCACTTTAACTATCCATCTGCTAATTCATGCAGTTTTTGTGTGTGTGGGCTTTTTGGTGGAATGAAGAATATAAAGGAACAATTTTTTTATATATGCACGAAGATAGTCCTCGCATAATTTTCAAGAAACAATCTATGGTTAAAAACTGTGGCTGTCAGTTCATGAAATCTATAGAAAGAGTAATATTGAACTGTATCAAGTGTCACAAAAAGTGGCCTGAAGCCCCACGTCTGTGCAAGAGAAGTAAGCCCAAAGGGTTAACTCTGCAAGAAGTAATGTAAGTGAAATGAAGTGAGGCAGTTTGTAGGCAGGTAGGGCAAGGTGATAAGGAAGGAAGCAAATAAGTGCTTTTTCAAGAACGTCTGGTTTATTTACAAATGGGACCTAAACAGGGTGAGGTTGTGCATGTGGAGATGAGGGAGGCAGGGGCTCCTCTGCTGGACCATGACGGCCATGGAGGGGTGGGCCCAGCGCTGGTCTGCAGAGACTGGCTTGTTAAGCATGAATGTGTGTGTATGCAGTTGGCACAACAGTTTAGCCTCAAAGAGTTATATTAGCTGGATTAAAAATCAACCCAAACCCAAACCAAACCCCACAGAGAAATGGCTGTGAAGGCATTGGGTTTTTTCTTTAGTTTTGATTGTGACTTTGAATAATAAACCTACAGTAAGACTTTCAATGCAACTCCGGACTTGAGTGGTATCTCAGGGATCCAGATTAGGCCTCTTATGCTCAGTGGGTTCAAAACATTGTTTAAAAATATGTTTCTACCCCAGGAAAACTCCTTAATCCTTACGCTTCTTCCATGCTTTGCACTTCTGTCTGGTGGCGTGGGGAATATATGTATAGTCCTAGGACAGATCAAGAAAGACTTTCTATACTCTTCCAGGGTGGAATCTGCATACGTCAGAGGAGATAAGAATCCAGGGAAGCTGAATCAAAACCCAAATAAAGAGCAAAAGAGAAAAAAGGAGAACAATTTTTTTATATAGTTCTGAAAGAAATCCTAAACAAACTATAAGACTGAAGATTTTAGGCTAAACATCTCATACACCATCTTCTATAACTGATGCTACAGCAGCTAAATTTCATTTCCTCAAATGGAAAAGAATGCCATGAAGAGAATTAATGTAGCATGAAGCACACAGAGTTCAAAGCAAGTTGAGGAAGTATCTGATGAGTAAGAAAAGACCATCTCTAGCGATGTGGGAACAAAATAATTTATATTATGAAGAGATGGAGACATGCATGACAGTATTCTTAAAAGATCTGAAAATATTTTAAAGAAAGTTATAGCAGGGCCAGATGCTAATCATATTTTTATAACCATATAGCTTTTCCATCTTCTTTAAAGACTACAAAGTCACAGTAGCTGTAGTATGGGGAACCACCTTTGCCATTCCAGGAATGGGAAGGCAGTGCTGTGCTATGGTGTGGGTTCACAGACCCTAGGCTAGCACTGAGCCATTCCGTCACTGGGATCCCAAATATTAGAATCATAGAATGTTTTGGATTGGAAGGGACCTTGAACAGTCATCTAGTTCAACCCCCCTGCAGTGAGCAGGAACATCTTCAACTAGATCAGGTTGTGCAGAGCCCTGTCCAACCCATCCTTGAATATTTGCAGGGATGGGGCCTCCAGCACCTCTCTGGGCAACCTATTCCAATGTTTCACTACTCTCATAGTAAATAATTTCTTCCTTATAGCTAGTCTGACCATTCCACTGTCAGTTTTCATTTCCCATTTAAAAAGCCAAAGGGACACAGCTTCCCCTGTGTGTTCCTTTGAAAATGATTTGCTGGAAATTCAAACATTTAGGAAAAAGGTTATGGAAGCTGTGCTACAGCATTGGTCTGCATGCACATGATTTATCTCTTTGGGACTATCACAGCTCCAAATAACACGTGGGCTTTCAAAAGCTTTCAGATAACTGGGAGGATGAGGTAATGGCCAGTAGTTCTCTTCCATTTCTCCTACATTCTCCTGCAGGAAGTGGGAACAAGATTTAAGCAAGTGGTGAGAAAAGCCACGTGGGAAACAATGTTAGAAGAGCAATAAAGATCTATCAGTACCTACTGATGTAAATCATCATTCTTGTGCACAGTCAGGATATCACACCAGGAAAAACACCGGAGAAATGATTACACCTTTTGGGATCTTTCAATAATACAGCCCTTAATAGCTTGATGGTCTTACAGTTTCTAATACTGACTAAATTGGAGTATTTGCAACAATGCGGTAACGTTTATAAACTGGCTGAAGTTTATAAAGCTAATGTCATAACAACTAAGTATGTCACACAGGTCATACTTGCTCTTTTAAGTACTTGGCCACACAATGAATCTTTTAACCATGCTGGGTTACGAACAGATCAATGTCTTTTTCTTTTGGAGAGGCTTTATAGGATCAGAGGATAATTCAAATTAGAAGGGACCTTACGGGTTCTTTAGCTCCTAATCAAAGCAGGGGGGTTGGAACTAGATGATCTTTGAGGTGCCTTCCAACCTAAATCATTCTATGATTCTATGATGTCTGATCAGGTTACTCAATTTGGTCTTGAATTCCCCAAGGATGGAGACTGCACAACCTGCTTAAACTGCCTGTTGTCTCTCATCCTCTCGCCATGTACCTTTGTCTGGCTCCGTCTTCCTGATAACCATAAAGTGGCCATCAGAAAGCTGTTAGCGTCCTCTGAAGCCATGTCTTCTCCACGCTGGACAAGTCCAGTTTCTGCGGCTTCTTCTCGTGGGGTATGTACTCAAAGCTCCCAAACATCTCAGTGGGGCCTCTGCTGAACTCACCCTAGTTTATCAATGTACTTCCTGTACTAGGGGTCTCTGACCTGGGTGTAGTATTCCAGATGCAGTCCAGTGACTGCTGAATAGAGGGAGATGATACTCGCTTCCCCGGGTTTGCTCTCTGTGCTCCTGTGAATACAGCCCAAGAAGCTGCTGCCCTTCTTTTCTGCCAGGACAAACCGCTGGCTCACGCTGTCTAAGACCCCAGCTCCTTTCCAGCAAAGCTGCTCCACAGCCAGTCCGTCCCCAGGACCGTACTGCTGCAGAGGCAGGGGCTTTTATTTTTCCCTCAAGTGTGCTTTAATGACCTGTTTCCGTGGTGTCCCCCGAACAAACAGTCAAGTGGTTTCACGGAAAAATACGATTCAACCATAAGTGGTCTCAGGGACTATGAACTGTAACTTTTAAAAGTTTAACTACAAACTCTTATTTATTATTGCTTTATTATTTATAGCGTAAACAGATGAAATAATACAATAAAAGGCTACTGATACCAGAATTTCTTCTGTCAGGTAAAAGGGCCCACCTAATCGTACTGCATACATCATACGAGCAGCAAAGAACAGCTAAATGCACAAAATTGTCAGCCAGCATAAAATCACGAAGTACAGTTTTCTCTGCATCAAAGATAGGAAACAACGTGACAGTAAAGACGCTGGTATTGACTGGAACATGCAACTCTACAGGACCGCTGCAGTAGCTGCTCTTAGCTAGGTAATTCATTTTATAACACCATAATTTTGAGCACAAAGACAACTACCATACATCTGGCATTCATCTGCTTATGTCCTGCACAAAAAAAAGACCTGAACATTTATTGCAGGATGAACGGTTTAGTATACAGTACACAACTTTCATTCAGGATGCACAGTTTCCTCTTCTTTTGCATGGCACAAGAAATTCTGATCAACAAACTCCACGCTGAGCTTCTTGACCCAGGAAAAATACGAACATTTTCTTGTTACAGGTATTGTCTTTAGCTTCATGTTTTATGGAGTTTACAAGGATTCTGATATCTGGCTGTACTTAAAAAAGCATGCATAAGAAGCTTTACTCGTCATTGTCTAATCTTGCTTACTAAGGTTTTCTGTTTGCTAGACAGCTCTGGCTCTGAAACGGTAACTCTATGCACATTCTTCCTAGTTAAAAAAGTTTAGCCAGACTGTACTTAAACAAGCAGCAATTTAGGTCCCTGTGGTCTCCTCAAGCAGGGGACTGAAAAAAATCTGATAATCTTGTATATAGTTTGGTACTAACTGCCAAGCCAGTCTGGTCTACTCACCTCTTTCACTGACCATGAATGTGAAAAAACCAAACAAACCCCAAACCATTTTATGACACGCTGGTAACAGAATTTGACAACTATGGCTACCCCTTAGAAAACACAGAACAGATAACCCCTCCCTAATTTGAAACCTTGGAAATTTCAACTCTAACCATGCACCTCAATTCAGGATTTCTATGAACTTTACTGGAGGACAGAATATAGTCCACTGAGAAATCCCATTGGACTTAGCAAAAGACAGTTTCAACAGGTAATGATAGACCCAGGCACCTCCAGCCATGGGAGAGACTCTGAGTTTCAAGGAAGGAGAGGGAGAAACAATAACACTTTAAAGACTAAACCCATAATTTATTATCTGGTACTGTACATTTTGCAAGCCTGACATTTTTGGTGGAGAAGTAGAATAAAGCAGTTAATACTACAGAGGACAGTGACTGTAGATATAATTTATTTGGTTCAGAGCAAAATAAAATGTGATTATAAAAGTACAGGATTTCAAATAGAATATTTGAGCTCCCGAATTTCAATAGCTGAAAAGCTAATACTTTATTGAATTAGACACAAGAAAACTATACTGGACCAATAATGGGATGATGGATTTTTGGTCTAACAGATGTCAAAATATTATATCTAGAGAATAGTACAAGGCAACAGGAGGCATTCATGATACATCCTTTAATAAATTCCCAGACCTCCTTAGTACTAGTTTGTATGTATTTATTAACTCTCAACAGATTTCTCTTCCATCAAGTTATCCAATTTTCCCTTGAAGCAGGAAGTTCCACTAGTTGACTATCTATGAGCATCTTTTGCCCCTTCTCCTCCCTTTTTTTTAACATGCCACTTTTTTTTTTTTTAACTTTTACTTCATTTATTCAGAAATCAGTGAAGTAGGAACTCTTAAGGTAACTTAATGTGGTCCTGGTGATTTTTTACTGTTCCTTTCTCCCACCTTGCTCCATAGATTCATTCTACGCATTTTACCTTTTTATCCATCCTACATCGGAAGTTCTGCATTTAAAAAGTACAAAAATTGGCAGATGCCATCAAAAGCATTTCTCACAAAACAATTTCCCATCATTTTCAACAGGAAGTTGGAGTTACGTGGTTCTCCTCCTCTGAGTTCGTTCAATAAAATGAGGAGCTGTGTACAGAGACTGCTGTCAGTCACCACTCAGAGCCAGCCCGTGAATGGCACGGCCAAGACACAGCCAAGGCTACGAGAAGTATGTGTTCCTCTGCTGCACTTCTCAACATCTTGGTGTCACTCTTGCCAGGTTAGCGGAAGCACCAAACATTAGGGTCCTCCTTACGACAAAAGGATGGTGCAAAGACGGCCACGTGCCTCTGCAGAAGCCAGCCCTGCTCTGGTCAAACATATTCTCCTCCAGGTCCGTGCTCTCAACACTTAAAACTAAAACAGCTATGACATTCCCAGAAACAGGAACACAAAATAGGCTGGGTCAACCTGATTTGGCAGGGGTTTAGATCTCTACTGATCCTCTCCTGCACAATCCTTATTTGTAAAGCGCTGTGCCTGGGTCTAAATGCAGACAGACTGTATAGTTGACAGCTGATTCTGCATGGAGTTATCTCAGAAATATTTCTGTTCATGGCACAGATGAAGCAAAATCTAGGTGAACTGCCTATTACTGAGAGGTAACTGCAATAACTGACTACACAAAAAAGTACAGATGAAGAAAAGTAACATATTCCATCAAGAAAATGTCCCCGGAAATAATGATTCCAGCTCCTCATGCATTGCCTGTAATGTTCTGTACAGATCACATAATTTCTCAGTGTTTCCCCACAAGAAGAGCATTAAACCCAGCTCCCTTTCTCTTACTTTATATGACCAAGTTACTTAAAACTATTGTCCTTCAGGAAGCATTCAGAAACAAGAATATGAAATATTAGACTTGGTCAGGTCTCCATGTGCAACTGTAAGACATATTTTTTTTCCAAATAAAGACAGAGAAATGCAAAAATATGCAAAAATGTTCCATCAAAGAATTAACTCTTCAGCTGTGTTGTATTCCAAATAAATGCAAAGATTAGGAAAGAAATGACATCTTGCGATTACAGATTCTAGCACAGAAAAATTATATAAAGACTTTTTAAATAGAAAAAGAGTGCATATAAATCTTTGGTAACAGTACATTTAAAATGTTTGCAAAGACTTAGTATCAAATGGGATTCTTCAAGATAATCAAGCAAGCATCGGTAATCTAATAAAATCAACATTTCTGATAAAAAAAGCATTTCTGTGAATTTAGAATAATTTATTTGTTTAGAGCTCATGTTTAGGAAACAAATCCTGAAATTAATTCTTATTAAAGGGCATAAGGGTCTTTTTACAAGCCTTAGAGTGCCCCTGCTATGGAGATTCATATCAAAAATCAAGAGATTTTACATTACAAGACAGTTCGCAAAAAACCACAGACTTAGGATGCGAACAACACAACTTTATGCATCCCTGTCTTTTCTCAATATGCAAAATCCATTCAAGGTTCTTCCCATTTACTCTGCACTACTGTTACTGCCAACAGGCTACAGTGAAAAATCTCAGTGTTACTTCAGTGAAGAGGGGCAGAAAAGTCATCATATTCCAACTGGCTGTTTAAAAACCGAACAAAGCATCAGCGTCTCCAGAGGAATGGATCATTCACTTTCCACTCCATCACTCTTGAGTGCATTCTCGATTTCTTGCAAAAAATACACAGACTGGTTGCAACGTGAAAAGCTCTTGTGAGAGATCTTGACCACTGGTTTTGGCAGGTTAAGAAATAAATAAGCAAATAAGTTGCTACTTTATGATCAAAAGTATTCTAGGGAGCTCGATGGCCAAATATTCATTGTGCTTGGAAGGATCACTTAAGTTTACGTAAGGAGACCACAGTGGCACAAGATTCACGCATTTCAGGTGAGGATTTTGTATCAGAAGTGCAGTTCAAAGACACTAGTAAAAATCTCCCTTATCCCTTTAGATTCTCACAGTAAAATCACAGGGCAAATGTGATCTGATGTTAAACATATTGCAGGCGACCATACCTTTAAGAGCTTTTCTCTTTGCTTTGCTAGGTTCAGTTTCTCAGCGAGCTGGCTGAAAGATAAGTTGGAGGTTTCGATGTCTTCGTGCATCAGAATATAGGGATGCGCATTACCTTTAAAAAAAAAAAAGCAGCTGCTTGTCACTGCATTTTTCCCCAACAAGCTTCTAAGTATAAACAAAATTTAAAGAAGTCAGGCTTATATTAACTTCTTTTTTTTTTTTTGAGCAAGCTTTCATATTCAACAAGCAAGAGAAGCCCAATTCCAATGCAAGACTAAACCAGCAATACAGAATGCACATCAGAGAATCACAGAATGTGCGGGGTTGGAAGGGACCTCGAAAGGTCATCTAGTCCAACTCCCCTGCCAGAGCAGGATCACCTGGAGTAAGTCACGCAGGAACGCGTCCAGACGGGTATTATTAAAAATGAAAGCCAACCACTTTGCTAGTATTTACGAAAACCAGGAGTGTTAGGCTAGTGTGAATAAATATTTAATGAGCATGGCAGATCAACACATGGTTACTTTGACTCTTTTCTCTTATTTGTGTAATACAGTTAAACAGTGGAAAACTATCCAACGACTATTGGATTTGAAAGAGAATTACCTGCTTATAAAGCTTTGGTTCTCCAATAAGATTGGCATCACAAGACTCATCTAACACAAAAGATATAATCATAGCACTCGCACCTGAGCTAAAGTTATTAACAGATAATTGTAAAACTAATATGCAACAATCTTTAATTCTAGCAAATGATTTGAACCCATATTTGCTTACACTAGAGCCAACAAAAGTGATGAAGTTTCTACCTCTAAAGAAAATCTCACCATTTCTTGAGGAGGATAAAGAGAGACCCAGAAGTGTTTCATTTTATAAATAGATTTTGAAACTGCACATTTGTGTTAACTCTCACATTCACAGAAAAGTATGATACTGCTTTGAGAAACGTGTATTGTCAAAAATGAAGCAACAAAGTCAGAACTATTCACCAGCGCAACACAGCATAAAAAGAAATAATGTGCAAACTGGAGTACGTACCTCTATTAGCATTCAGAGCAGCTAACTGTGACTTCAGTTTTGCAATAATGCTGTTCTGAAGCTCTATCTTTTCCTGCTGTTCACGTATTTGCTGCATGTAGTTTTCTGTCTGCAAATATAATTTAATTAGCATTAATCTTATTCTGTTTTGACTAGGGGTCTCCTGTTTGGCATATAAAAAGTAGCTCTGATTTTTAAAGATAATTGTAGTTGTGGGCCTCTGGGTGAAAACCCAACTACAGTCATGTTTGGCAAGTCCATATTTTTGAGACTGCACTGACTAGAAAGGGTATTAAAGGAAAAAAATCCTGATTCTCAGTAACTGCTTCAACTGTTGTGAAGGCAGCTGTAAAGGATAGTTTTAAGTTAGGATTTAAGTTAGGATTCTTCAGTCACAGCCATAGAACACCTCAGGTTTAGAATTTTAGTATTCTTCAGAATACTAAATTCTTCAGAATACTAACTCTTCAGTTAGTTTATCTATAGAAAGATGCAATTTTCTTTCCCCATATTTTCTAACAAATAAATTGTATAAAAATAGGCTTTCAGAAAGATAGATTTTACATGGAAAACAACAACATTGCTTATTCTGTGCAACAGATATTCTGTGAATAACTTTAACTGCCTGTGAACAGTTTTGCCCATTCCTTTGAATGTAGTAAAGTTGTTTTTCTAATCTAGAAAGCAGGGTGAGGGGAAAGCAAGCAAGCAAGCTGCTCCATTCTTCATCTAGCTATACTCCATCTCATACTATAAATAGGCCATACAGAGCCTGATAAGACTGCTCACATTTCACCAAAACGTATAAATATTGTTAGGCAGCCAGTTAATTGAACAATTGCTCAGGTGGCAGGAATATGCTAATATTTCAAAACTATTATTTCATTAGCACGTGCCTAATGTTGCAGTTAGTGTAGTGCTAAAGGCAAGCAACAAAACTTGTGAAGTCCCGGCAAAGAAACTTACAGGAATGCATTAAATTTTTCTGAAATTAAGAATATGTCTATTAGTGAACAGGTCATGACGTGGGACAGGACTAGGCATTGTTTTCATATCTGTTCATAGTTTAACCATATTGCTATCTAATTCTCAAATATCAGTCACATTTTAATTCCACACCCCTCTACTGCCCAATGTGCTTGACTGTAAAGGAGGGGAAAAAAAAAAATCTACAATCAAAATTTATTTTAAAAGTCCAGGTAGCAGTTGTACTATAAGAGTTTATTTAAAAAAAAAAAAAAGTGATCAAAGAGCAGTACACTCCAGCAGCTACAAGAGACCTCATGAAGCAGAAAAATCACTGAGAACCAAATTGAAAATGTACAACAGCAATGTCTTGTCAACACTTCTGTACAGAGCACAGACATGACAGCTAAAACAGACAGAAGAGAAGATGCTTTTGACAGCCAGTGTGCACAAATTATTCCTTGAGTCAGATGGCAGCAACAAGTTACCATCTAGAAGATCTGCATGACAACCAACCATCCATCTGTATCAAACACCATCTGGCCGAGATGACTCTGGCTTCTGTGTGCTTGACATGGCTCCCAGCTCTAGAGACTGGCAAAACAAGTGGCCTATCGGTAACTTAAGTAGTAAACTGTTAACAACAGAATGGTGGACAATCCAACAACGTGTGAAGGCCACACAATGAACAGAGGAAGTTACTAAAGTAAAGCACTGTACTAAGGTCATTAAAAAAACCAGGAGTTCGGTCAAAAAAACCTGAAAAGCAACAGAAACAAAAAAAACCCCACAACTAATGATAGTATCAACTCTTCTTGAAAAAAATTCTTTCATTCTCTTTTGAGGTCATGGAATCCAGCTACTGAAAGCTGGATTAGGACAAAAGTTTGAACTGGTAGCAATTGTTTATGAAAGGCTTTAGTTTTTAATTTCTGAACCGGAGAAAATGCAGGGAAAAATCCTGCATGCATTTAGTTCCCTTAACACTGGTGATCTCACACACTTCTCTGGTTTTCTTCCATAGAGTTCAGAAAGGCTGTCGCCTGACCTTGTACGCGCTGTCTTGGTTATCGGCCAGAAGTTTGTTTCATGTACTGTAAGATGACCCAGGAGTGTTAAATTGACTGGTTTTCCTTTAAATAATTAATTGCTCATCATGAGAGACAGAACTTAATCCCAAACATTCTAAAATGTGTTGCCTTTTGTTAAGTTCGTTGAAATTTCAGCGCAAAATATATCCGCTTGAGTTTCTTAAGTACGGAAAACGCTACAAAGTCGCACCAGCACTGCTGCACCAAACTATGACCTCTCAGACCGCACAGCGGGTGATGGCACATGCCTGACCATACCTGTTCTGCCGTTCCACTTATTTTGCCATGCAAGGAGGTGGCAAGATTGTGTCCAAATACCAGAATTTTCTCCTGTAGACTCTGCCCTGGTCCCAGTTCTACTACTGCTTCCATAACGTGACACCAAGTATGGTTCATCTGCCTCTGAACAACGGCCCAGCCTACCAGTTCAATGGAAGTATCAAAGAGTCCCATAGCATCAAAATATTAAAGCCTTCCTGTAACAGAGGTTCCTTTGCTGGGCAGAATACACACGATAAAATTAGCATGACAAAGCCCCAAACTGCCAGTTTTGTGACATGCTGGCACACATGATGAGGAGTCCTAGAGGAGTTTCAGCTGAAGTAATGTATTCTACAACAGATATAGGTAAAAATTCTAAGGTGCTTCTTACTTGTCAGAATGCCTCCAGAATCTTTCTGTTACTTCATAATTAAAGAATAATTGTACAGATTATTGTTTTTAAAAAAAATCAGTACTTATTGTACTTATTTTAAGTTAAGTTTGCTCTAAATGTTTTAACAGACAAACTCTCTTGCCCTAATAGCTTCATAGCACTTAGCATATTAAGAGTCTTTGGCCTTTACATCAAGTAAACCAGTAATTCATATGTCATGCCTTCCTATTAACACAAAAATTACTTAATTGAAGCTATTTACATTAATAATTGAAAAAGTATTGCTTTAGTAAAGCAAATTAATTTTCAAAAAGTACTTCATCAAGATTAGGTAAATTTTATATACATCTTTGCTGGTTAAATTAAAAGACTTCATTAATCCTCCGAAAGAGACAACAGTTTTCTCGCCTTCAAAACTACAAAAAAGTTAAAGTTCAAAAACCTGTTACCCTCCTACTACATTCACAGCCTAATAAGTTACTCTGCAGCGTACTGGCCTGGTTTCACAACGGCAATTTCCACTTTTAACAGATGCACTAAAGTGTGTGTAGCTAAAGTGAACCCGAAATCTACGTGTACCACAACCCTCCAGGGGAAGGATGGCTTTAAAGGTGCAATTCAGAGCCCAACACATACTTTTTGCTGGAGTTCTTTCACAGCATGGTCTCTATCCATGCAGGCTTGGCGATAGGCTTCATACGCTTTGTTAAGCTGCTCTCCAATGTTTTTGTCCATAATTCCCAAAGTTGTTTCATCACTGAAAAGACGGTCGAGTTAACAGACCTGAGAAGTAGTCAGACGGAAAAAAAAAGAGAATTCTAAGAAACAGAAGTATGTAACTCAAACCATATGTAACATGACTTGTATTAATATCAAATTCAAGTAATATGTGCAGTATGTTTGAGCATTAACTCACATAATAGTTAACTCTGCTCACCTCAACATTTAGTTTTATGTCCAGGAAGCAAGTTAACTCTGAATAAAATTCAGGGTGTCCAGAATGTGTAAATGTATGTGTAGTTACAGTGTTTTAGGGCTGAGACTTAAAATTGGTGCAGATCTCCAGTTACCTGATTCTATGACAGTTCCAACAGTTTAATGTTTACTCAATTGTGAAACAACAGATAGCATTAAAAAAACCCCCAAATTCAAACAAAACTCAGCTTCTGGCATTAGGTAATAAAAAGATAAAAGCTTAATAACATTAGGTCACATGAATCTATCTTATTCTATGCCATATTTGAAAATGGCAACAGTAGCAACACTGTGAGGTGAATGAAAACATCTTTTATCTAAAAATCAGTAATACCAACCAGCAGAAATTAGCAAGACTGAGACCTCTTAACACAATACTATCAACTTTTTACACTTTGTCAACAATTTCAATAACAATTCCTGCAACTACAGCTCATGAACTTCTACACATAAGACTACAACACTATTAAATGTCATGGGCTTCAGTTTCAAGACAGTGATCTTTGCAATCACAGATCCTTTGCTTCTACAGAATATATGACATTATCATAATGTAAGTACAGTAGAGGACAGGTTAGTGAAATCACAAAAAAAACCCCACCGCAACCCCAAAGTACCAAGATTAAGAACAAAAAAATTAAATCAGTAATTCACATTTCTTCTCCTGATACTTAAAGTCTGGTTAACTCACAATACACAGGATGGACAGACACTCTTACCTCTCACTGCCTTCTGGGATTATGCATAAACCACAGATATTATTAAGAAGATGAGCCAAGCAAAAGGCTATGAGGATAATCATTTTAATACATGGGCCACATCTTTAGGTAAATGGGTAGGCTCTTTTCAGTTTCAAATGAAAGACCGGTTTATGTAGTTTAATGAATGAAATCAGATATTGCAGTTGACTGCAGGGGTAGGTACTAAACTGCAGAAGGGTATTGTTAGGGCTGAAGATGATTGAAAATGTGCTCGCACATTCTTAAAAAAACTTGCAGAGTTTCCACTGATGCTGATTTTGTACTTTTCTGGAATTCTCCAGAGACATTGGTAACAATTTATGTAGTAAATGGCAATGTCCTGTACATACAAAAGGTAACTTAATAAAATGACTGCTGGTACTAAAAGTAATTGATTTGCACCTGATCTTCTACTTGGTAGAGAAAACTAAGAAGAACAGTAGCTAATTCACTGGTAGCTTCATAAATTCAGATTCTATGCAGTAAGAAAGAGGCAGTAAAAGTCACTACTAGTGACACTTTAAGATGGAACTGTAACTAGAAGAATTGGTTCTATATTCCCCCTACCTTAGACACTTATTTCAGCCTCATCTTTTCCTCTCTTCCAGCACAAGCAGTCTTACTGTAAACTGTATCAGCAAACCAAGCCAGCTTAAACTTAAACGCTAAAGGTATTTTTTGCTGTGTTAGTTTTCATGCACATCAGCTCCATAGACCACTTCAAATGGCACTGGAACACAAGGAAGCCAGCACGGGAACAAAAAACATCAGCAAAATGCAGACAGAACTCCTCTGTTCAGTGGCAGCATTGGCTCTGAAACTGTAACATGAAGTCAGAGTTATGTAACAGTGATGTAAGCCTGCACTGCCACAGAAAGGATAGTCCTGCCTTTCACCATCTCTGGCCATGTAGTTTTGCCACTTACTTGTACCCGTATTAGCATTTCTGTGCTACACAGCTGAGTACGCCAAAGTAGCTCCCTACTTCCTCAAAAAAACCCAACACGCCCCCTAAAAAAACCACCCCAAAATTAAAACTGGAGCTCGCTCACTGCGAGGCTGCTGGAGCACTACTACCAACACAGGCAGGCAGTGGGAACATGAGACTAGCCGTGGGCAGGACTGCAGCAGTCTACATTTAGATTGGATCAAACTACTCTGTAGTCACACCCCGAACTGCCTGCTGTTGGAATAAAGAACTGCTTCTTATGTTATCTATCTCATATCCAGAACTCCTTGCAGTTAGAAAAACTGGCTCCTTTTCCTGCTTCTCCTCCATAGGCATCAATATTTATCAGGGAATTTGCCAACTGTTCCTTGTCATTTACTCCTCTCCCTACATGCAGTTAGCAGGGGGAAAAAAATCTGAACAACCCTAAAATTCAAAAAATACCCCCACCTCCAAATATCCCCGCTATTTTAATCAGGCTTAGCTATTCTGCATCTTTACTGCAGCTGGAACATATTCAGCCCAAAGCTGAAAACACCGATCTTTAGCAACTGACGTTGTGGATATTCATTAGATCCTCAAGACTTTCATGATTATTAATGGCAATACGTAGCCTGAACAGATGCAGCAACATAAACCGCAGAGTTTATTCTAACAGGGACAGAATTAGAGAAAGAGATTAGCTCCAGAGTTTGTCTCATAAGGGAGTCCTGCAACTGAGAGTACCTGTGAGCGTTGTGTTGCTGGAGCTGTGGCAATGCAAACTAGAATTTCATCTTTGGGTAAAGACTTGAACGGTAGAAAACAACTGAGCATAGCAAATGTTGCAAGACAAACTTTTAGGTGAACCAATTCATGAAACCTGCAGATTGTTTTAAGATATTTGCTTCGAATGAGAAACATTTTGCTGATACAGAAAGGAAAAAAAAGAAGCAGCAGTAATATGAATCTTCTGTGAATCAAATGCCAGAAAAGCCCCAACATAAAGATTAACAGCATACTGCTGCGTATTTCCTGAAATCCTGGCTCCACAGATCACTTCAGAGGTGCACTTTGAGTTTTCATAGTGACTCAGAAAACACCTTAAATTCTGAAACAATAAGGTTTTAGCTAATCGTGTATATACGCATTCATTCACGGTACACATGCCTACCTCTCACAGGTTCATGTGAGAACACAGATGCCATCCAGAAGCAAGTATTTCTCTACATGTTTCTGCTTTCAAACAGGCTTCTTCAATGGCGGTATTTTGTGCGTTACATTGCCATCATCTTGGAAACTGGGAACCTGTTGAGGGAATCATGTGTGAAAGCCCGAGAGCTCACTGCACTTTCGTTTGTGTTCCCTTGTGGGTTTTGGTTTGGTTTTGTGTCTGATGGACAAAATTCCTGCTTCGCCCGA
>NW_009729352.1:77945-101314 GCF_000703405.1 Apaloderma vittatum | reverse complement strand
GCCGGAGTCGGGCAGGAGCTGCAGGGACGGGGCTCCCAAACTTTTGTTTCTTTGCCGGCAGCTGCGAGCTGCTATTTTTAGAAGGTATCGGGAAAGCTTGCAGAGATCTGTCCTCGCCGTATCGCCAACGCCCCGCTCCCCAAAATCCAAATTAAAGGCCGGTATGGTTGCCCTCCTGTCATTAAGGCTTGTAATTTCTTTGCCATCTGGTAAATTAGTTATCTAGCCCTTGCTCTGAGACAGTCTGAATTAAAGGCGCTCTCTCCTCCTTCCTGTCTCAAAAGAGTTTAGGGCAGAGAGTAACCTGAAATTACTGTCATTTTCTTCTCTCCTGTTTTTAAACATGAGTGTCGGCACAGAGCGCTTGACGTAAATCTCAGTGTTGTTTATATCGTCACACAAAATCACGCTGGTGCAGGATATGCTGATGAATGGGGAGGGAGGTTACTCGCAGGTGTACCTCTGCGTGTACGTGCAAGTACAATCAAGGGAACGAGCGGCTGGGTGAGCGAGGCTGGTGGCATGGAAGGTGTCTTGAGAAAAGTTTCCAAGTATTGCACAGCCCCACTTAGAGTCGTCGTGTGCTTTTGAAGAGAAACTTTAGCGTGCCGGTTTATGGGCATTTTAACATATTAAGCTTATTTCTTTTGCACCCGTTCAACCTGAGACAAAACTTCTGCTGTTGGAAATGCTATCCCAGTAACTTTCAAAGGAGCAAGTATTTAAAGAGCTTTTGTGACTTTTTGCTCCTCATCTTTGTAAGCTTGTAAAGACCCCAGTCCAGACTTCTTTTGTTTCCTCTGTAAAACGATGACATCTAGTGCTTAAAATCCATTGAGGATTTCGAATGGAAAGTACTGTAGGCAAGGGAATCACAAACAGCTTCCACAAGTGTCAGTTTTGTAAGTGCCATCCGTGAATGTAGGTAATTAAAGCAGACCTGGCTTCCCCAAGTGGCAATTTTATAAGAGCTAGCTGTGTGTTTAGGTAATTAAAACATTCCTCTCTTGCGTGTATGTTTCTTGCATTGATTTCTTTAAATTAGCAAACCTGACTTTAAACAGTTTCATCAAGGTCATGTAATGTTGTCTTTGAGAACCCTAGTTTAAGGGTTTGGGGATTTGATTTAATTGTTACTAATTTTCGTTTGATACTGGCTTGGTGTACTATTCCTACAAAAGCTTCTGTCTTTGCCTGTCGGTAGCACATGGGAGCTGTAGCAAAGTGATGTAAGTGTAAAGCGTGCACTGTTTGTGTAGTGGAAAAAACATATGTTCAGCTTCCCCCTTCCCCGTCTAACTTGTGTGTCTGTACTTTGTTTCTGATACGTGAAAGCTGTTCTCCTTTTAAAGTGACTTTTAAACTTACCCCCTTGGAGAAATGTCTTATTAGAAATCAAGTAACTTAAAAAATCTGAAAGTATTGATAAACAGGATGCTAAGGACTGCGTAATGTTGAAAGGAAATGTAAATATTTATTTCCCTGTGAAATGAGGTTTGTGTTTCAGAGAGTCTGTTGTGTTTCTCTACTCATTTAAATACAGATGGCTTAAAAGCCGAGACTAACCATTTCCGTTGTTGTATGAGAAAAGATATTTTTAGAGTAATGAGACATGTCCTAAGGTTTTGTGAGTCTTGGTGAAATGCAGTGGTATCTACACAATTGAGGGTGAAACTTGGTGAGTCTCTAATGATTAAGCAATTACTTTTGAAGATGAGGCAGATTTCCAAATATTTATGAACTGCAAGTTCTTATGTTTTGGTAAGGTTTTGTGTGCCAGCTTCTCCCTAACCTTAGAGGAAGATGAAAGCATACAAACACTAGCTACTATATATTTAAAAGCACAAGCAAAAATCTGTGTAAACTGTTACTGTTTCCCTTTGCCAATGAAATCGGTGTTAACATGTTTCTGTATTTCAGTACACAGCGTTTCAGACTCTTGAGATTTTAAAAAAAAACACAACAACCCTGAGCTCAAACCTTGAAGCTAAGGGCTTTTTAGAATGGGAACGAGCAGCTGTATTTGTCAGATCTCTGGGATAGGGGAGGAAACCACCCTAAATCAAAAAAAAAATCCTTTCATCCTGTTTGTTCTTGAAGCTTTTGGGGAGAGAAAATTTTGTCCTGGTCAGGTCCCTCTTCTGCCTGTTTACCATGTTGTATGGCAGCCACTGGCTGGGGGGAACTCAAACATTTGATCCTACTTTTTATGCTATACAAAAAAAATAATCAACTGAGAACACCAACGACTTGATAAGAGTAGTAAATCCAAGACATTGCATCTGATACCTGGTGTTAGTTAATGAAAGACTCAGCCACTGGCTGGTGGGAACTCAAACATTTGATCCTACTTTTTATGCTATACAAAAAAAATAATCAACTAAGAACACCAACGACTTGATTAAGAGTAGTAAATCCAAGACATTGCATCTCATACCTGGTGTTAGTTAGTGAAAGACTTTGTTCCTGAATTCAGATTCATATTCAGGTGTAGCTTCTGATACTGCAGACAAGGCAGGTCTGTAGTCCTTATGGTGCAAGGACCTCTTCAAGTGTAGTCCCCAACATCTTGTGCTGTGCTGAACTACTGGGAGGCAAGATAATGTTTCTTGTCTTGGTAGTGGTTGCTCTAGCTGGAGATGGTTAGTCACTCTGGGAGAGCGGCTGAGGACATTAATTTTCTAGGGAAAAAAGAGTAACATTTTGGTTTGGTTTTTGTGTGCAAAACTCAAGCTCTTCCCAGGTGTTCCTTGTCCAGAATCCAGCGCTGGTTAACGGTCTTGGATTCTTGCATCTGGGACTTTTTGGAGTCTTCTGAGCTCTGTCTGTAACAACTAGTGCTGGTCAAACTCATGTGCAGCTCAGCCTTTACCCAGCACCTCAGCTGGGCAGGTGGTGTGTGCTGAGACCAGAATAAACCACTGGAACACCGCAACTTGGAAATAGTTTCTCTAAGGTAGAGCTGTGTTTGCCAAAGCTAGAAATAGCTGGGTTAAAATTGTTTTACTGTGCTCTGTTCCATATTATAACTTAAGCAAGCCAAAAGCTGTTCCTCCAAACCAAAGCATTCTTCCCCCAGCTATTAAATATCCCAGACTGCAGAGTCTGTTTTCCTGCCTCATGATGTGGGAGGGCAGTCTGTCTGCCTCTTCCTCTGCAGCCCACCACAAAGTTCACCCTTGTGAATGAAAGGCAGACACAGTCTCTCTCCCCCAAAACACCCTTCACTGTTTCAGGGGTGATGCCCCTCTAAGAGTTCAAGGGGAAAGAAGAGCATGTGCTATTGCCTTGTGAATCGTCTCAGCTTTTGATTCCTGTTCTGTGTCTTGATTCAAGCCTAATCTTCAGGTAAATGTCTATGGCTTGAACATGTTTGCTAAAGCAACTTGAAACCTGACCCACAAAGTCTGTAAATCTTTAGTTAGAGTGCCCTGAGGCGAATAACGCTTGATTTTTTTTTTTTTTTAATTTTTGTTTTTTCCTCCCCGAAGTAGTCAAATGTACAGAACCCATCTGAGGGAGGGTGAGCAGGGAGCGTGTGCCTGAATGAATTATTGGCGTCAAGCAGCAGAGCTGCAGGAAAACACACGGAACAACCTTGACAAATCCACCAAAGGGAAAAATGAGTGTTGTTCCAAGTAACTCTTAATATTCCAAGCCTCTTGGGAGCTGAATTACTTCCCCTAATAACTGATCTTAAGTTGTTCAAATTGGGTATTTTGAGAGCTGCTAGCTTTGTCTGATACTGTTGTTGTGAGTGTCACAATCGGGATCCTCTAGTCCTGGGCCTGTTCCTCATGCAGGGACACTGCAATGGAACAGAAATCCTTTCTAGTGGTAGCACTACCCAGAGTTGAGGGAGAGAGGGGTTTTGCTGTTAGGATTGCTGTAGCAAAATGAGGATTTTACCATTTTGATAGGTAGCGTTAGAGAAAGAGAGCCCAGCATGTCTGAATGTCAACTAAAAATACCTCTGCCACTCTTATTTTCCATGGCTGTTACATAGGTAATGAATTTCCCTGATTTGCCTGAATGCTCTTGTGTGTGCTAACAGTTTCATTTATAATTGCATTACAGCATGCCTTTTAGAGTCCAGAACTATCTTCCTTTGATTTAAAAGTATCTGTTACATTTTGGATGTTGGAAAATCATTTGTTTTCAAGTTTTCCAAGGAAAAGACAAAAGTGTGTATGTGTACACAAACACCTACACCTCCCCCCTGTCTGCTCAGAAGATCAAAAAAGCAGATTTGCAAAGTGGCTTGGCAGAAAGAGTCAGCTTGAGGATAAAACTAGAGAGCCAGGGCTACTTACTGAAGTCTTTTGGTTTGGACCAGCAGTACAGCAATCAAATCCAGTGAATGGACTCTGACATGTGGACACCAAATGTTTCTATTTGTTGAAACAGTTCGAAGGCTGCATTTCTGCTGTATATTTTACTGGCTTCTGCAAATGCAGCAAGAGGTCTAGCAGCAATGTTTTCCCTGTATTTGCTTAGAGATCTTACCTCAGTGATTATTTTGTTTTGTTTTTCCCCCAAGCATGAATCTAATGCATACAGTCTGGTATGGCAGATGGGAGGAATAACTGTAGAGACAGAAGACTCATCTTACTGTTCAAATCCTCTTCTCATAGGTACCTTTGTTTCAGTAAACTAATAGTTTCGAAAAGGTTTTTCTCAGCTCTGGATAAAATATTATTGAATGGTGTATAGAGTGCCCGTCAATGTCCTGGACAGTGTCAGAATGAAAAATGTGTGAATGAAAAGGCAAAATCTATATATTGTGTTACCTAAACCATGCCTAATACTGGGTAATTCTGTCAAGTCATAAAATCTGGGTGGGCTGGTTTCTGGAGAACTTCTTACAGCACGGTTGCCAAAGTCCTGGCTCATGTCTACATAAGGGATGTATTTTTAACCTTCCTTTAGGTGGATGCGTCGATATTTCATTACTGTGCGTAGTTTGCTGGCAGTGAGCCCTTGCATGGAGTAAAACTAAGTGTATCCAATTAATATACAAATACGAATTGATACATAAATACACATGCTGTTAAGTAAATACTGTGGGAATGTAAATCTAGAAGTAACTGTCTCCGGTGGCTACAGACTATGATAAAGTGCTGTGGCAAAATGTCACATAACAGGATTAGCAATAATGTTTTAGAGGGAGAGGGTGACAGTAATACTGGATTGTCCATCTGAATGTTACTCTCTCTGTTACTTTGTTGTCCCCTTCCTTCTGGGCCTTAGGAAAGGTATCTGTGATGTGTTTGAGAGAAAAATGGGACTGATTTTTTGCTCAAGAGTAAAACCTATTTCCTGGTTTCTCCAAGGTGGGTTTATATATTTTCAAGTTAAGTCTGTATTTGAATTTCTCAGAGATGCTCAAAGTCTATCTTCACACAGTCCGGCATGATGGGCGTGCATAGCTTCGAGCTGAGTTCTCAGTGTAGTTTCCTTTGGGGACACTTTCTCTTTGTAGTTTTAAACGTTGTTTTAAAATTTCGCAGGAAAGCAGCATCTGCAGGCACTTTAAGAGGAAGAATTAACTTATTGACTATAGAAACTGGTATGTCTTCTATACTGGGGAAATGCATTGTAGCTTAAGGGGATCTGCAGACAATTCTGACTGGATTTCTGTTCTGTTCTGTATTTTGTGATTATCAAGTACAGTTAGGCATAGGGTTACTTTTGTTCTTTCCTTCCTGTCTTTCTTGTTTGCTTGTGTTTTGAACTGTCTCCTGATCCTTTCTTCAGTTTTGTCAAGTTATTTTTTTCCACCCATAGTCTGGGGAGGAGGTGAGATGATGTCAATGTTTAGCATGCTTCACCTGTGGTGCCCCCTGCCCCATCCTTACTTTTAGCACCTTTTCTTTGTCAGACACTTTTAGTTTTTTTGGTCCAAATTTTGGAGTTTTTAATGAGCATTTGGGTGTATTGCATGAAACGACGACCTTGCTAAGCTTTGGAAAACACTTGAGTTTTATTGTGTTGTTAAGAAACAGATACATTCCAGCTGTTTCTTTTACCTACCACTCCTTTTTAAGTTCCTTTATCCACTCTTGGAGGAGGTACATGTTTTGTTTTCTGTTGTGTTTTTTCTTTAAAATAAAATATAAACCCTCCCTAACCTTTAGTGCCTAATAAGTCTAACATAACTCTTAACTATCACTTCTTAAATGGGTTTTCCAACTTCAGCAATTTAATGAAAAACAGCATGTACTCTCAGACCCAGTGTACTAGAAAGGCTTGTGCTGGTCTAGGGTGTGCTTGACACACCTAACTTATTACCCGAATTACCTTAGGAGGAATGTTTTGATTTTGCTGTTTTTCCCATATATGAATACTGTCAATCCAAGAGAAAATCTAACTTTAAAGGAATGTAGTGAATAAGGTACTTGAAAATACGTTCTTTGGTTCCTCATGCTGTCAGCTTCTCTAAGAAGTTGCAGATTTAGTGTTTATGAATAATGCTAAATTTTTATTTTTCCAACAAAAAGAAAGATCCGTGCATCTGGCTCACAGTGTGCTAGCTTCCAGTTGGATACTTGGCTGCAAAACATTCATTTATGTTACACCAAATAGTGAAAATTTCAACAGTGTTTTGCATTTGTGGTACAGAACATCTGGAATTATCTTACAAGGGAATGAGGATTGTAAGACTTTTGCCAGTGCTGGGTGTGTTGGCACATTTTTTTTGTACCAGCTCATGTGAAAGTCCTAACTTTCTCTTTCTGGACGTGATTCAGCTTTCAGTTATTACTATTAGAGAAGAAACCTGATATACTGACTTTGGGAAATAGTTATTACTGCATTGGCCAAAAAAAGTCAAAATCATTGTCACATAGCACAGCTTGAGAAGAGTATTTGGGTTGGGATCAATTTATCTAGTGTAGGCAGTGAAAGCTGTTCGCTGGTCCAAGCTGTCCTCCTAGGGTTGGTCCCACACTGACATGGTTTTGTGTTAACACCAGGATGTTACCAGAGCAAGGTGTCATTGCAACTTGTGCGCTTGGCATCTGCTTCTCCCATCTCCTTTTGTGGTGGCAGTGGTGTTGGTCTGACTTTCTGGTGATTTGCCTTACAGAGTTCATCTGACAATGGAAACTCGTTGTGTTTTGTGGTATTTGCAACTCGATTGGCTCCTGAGAGGCAAGATGGGAACCAGCATTCATGCCAGGGAAGAAGTGGTGTTGGTTGAGTTGGCCTTTTGGTGGGAGCTCACTGTTGAGTTGCAGCCAAACTAGTGGGATGAAGAGAGGCAGACACCCAAATTTAAGACAAGCCATCTCTTCCCCTGGAGGCTTCTCAAGTCACCTGCTTCTGCTCATCACCCGGCTCTCTTCCTTATATGACTTGGGAGCCGTTTGCTAGGTGCCTGGGGTTGAGGTATAAGCTAGACACCTGAATTAGGGAGACTGGCTTCCAGCCATAAATAACTTCTTCAGGATGCATTTCAGCGGGCTTATAAATACAGTTGGAGCTGTTCTAAATAGCTTTGCCAGGAGTTTCTGAGCTACAGCATTTGAAAGTATTTGATATGCTTACACACTAATTTCTGCTACAGCAGAAGCCACCTTTGTTTCTCTCTGGAGTTTTGCTGGTTGGGAGATGATCCTTCAGAGATGTTAGGCCATCTAGCCCGGTATTTTGTTTTGGATCATCACCTGTATTTCATCACCTGTATTTCAGGGGAGCATTTTAGTCCCAGATCTAATCTCCAGTGTTATTTGGAAATTCTTTCCTGGAAGTACTTTATTGGCCTTGCTATTTGTTACTTATTTTTTTATTTTTTTTCCTTCAGGAAGGAATTTGAAAAATGTGGCCATGGCATTTGATCTGAGGCTTTCTATGTGGTCATATGACCATGTCAGCTAGTAAATCACAATGTGATAAAGAACGGAAGCAAACAAAGCCCGATGTCATAGTGGCTGTGGAGAAGAGGAATTGATGCTACAGGGGTGGAGGGTTTTGTAGCAACAGCTATTTCGCTGCATTGAAATGCATCTTTGGATATTATTTCAGGTTAGAGGAAGCTGGGGACAAAGTTAGGTATTACTAGGGAAATATCTTTTCTTTGTGTCACCATACTCCGTTTGCCTGAATCGTGCCGCTGACAAAGTGTACCTTTTTGATGCACCTGAAAATGTAATCCTAAGTAAAAGTGGACCAGACATTTGATTACAGGTTCTTTTACAAATAGAAAGGATTGTAAGAGTGACATTGACTGTCTTGACTAAGTACAAAGGTCCACCTTTGTGTATATTTATATATGTGTACCTGTGTGTGTATATATACACACACACACACTTAATATCAAGTGGACACCCTCATTGTGAGCTCTGCATTCAATAGAAAGGTTGTGTCGAGTTCCTTTTATATGGACTGAATGAAAATGGGGTAAGGATGAAGGCATAAGCTCCAGGTACAGATGACTATCTTTCACAGACATTTGCCTGATGCTGTGGAGGAGGGAAAAAAAAAAAGAAAACAACAAACCCCTGATATAATAAACATCGACTCAATGGTTATTCAGGAGGGTATTGCTTCACAACTACGAGTCGACGAATTTTTTTCAAAGACAAATCCCCATTAAAATGCACAGACTGGGCTGCTCAGTAATGATCTTGGCTTTCATGCATCAGATAAAATCCAAAAGTTCTCTGTGACGTTGGGGTAGGTCTTGCAGACATGGGCTGTAATCTCATCTGAGAGCATCGTTAGAGACTCCAGGAAGTTCTGCATGTCAGGTGTCAGTGGATGGGGCTGGGAGCCATGTGCTGCAGGAAATAACAGAGGAGAGAGTCTTGGAAAGGGAAGAGGAGAAACGTGCACCTAAGGTTATTTATAAATAACTACTTTTTCCTTACTGGAGTGAATTTCTTACCTCGTAAGTATTTAAATAATGAAATTTTGTAGAATGCATTGTCTTTTAAAATCTATTTCTTTTGTATTTGTTTTGCATTTTTGACATTTGAAAGATTGGAGGGATACAGTCTCAGGCTGCTCTAAATTTCTGAATGTATTATTACACTTATTTTAATTTTTTCACTTACATATTTGTAAAATCAGTATCTCATCTGCTTGCAGAATGGAAGCCTATTGTTAGACCTGTCTGAAAAGTGTGTGTGTGTGTACATATGGTTCCTTTTTAGTTTTCTTCTCTTTCTTACCTGTCTAGCTAAGAATTTCTAAACTTATTATTTCTTCTTCTTCTTTTTTTTTTTTTGTTTAGTGTGGCAACTAAAATGTCATGGCATTTCATTTGCCAGTGGAATCTTTGATCTTTTGTAAAAACTGTCCCCCTTTGAAAATTACAGTAAAAGTGAATGTTTTTTCCCTAAGCTTATTTGGATGCACTGTACTTAAGAAGAATAATGCTATTAAATCATGTGTTGTTCTCAGTGTAGTTGTTAATGTTGTCAGAATATAAAATCCTTAATGTGCACATTTTGGCAACAAGATTTGGTCTTTGCACGTAGGCAGGTCTCTTCCAGGACCCGTATCTACTGGTCCCAGTAACAAAGCCTGAGGTTGGAGCAGCATTTCCCAGCCATGGTCAGGAGGCTGACGGTAATTTGGTTTCCTGCGTCTGGTGCAGAGATGGGTTAGATGCGATCCAGCCGTGCAGATTTCCAGCAGTGACTCATCTGATTTGTTTTCTCTTTCCTCTGTGATCAGCCGAGGGGGTAGGATAGAGGAAGGGAGTCTCTCAGGCAGTAGAAGACATCTCCGTCACGCTACCTTTCAGATACAGGGGAGCAAAATACGGAAAGGCTACTGGTGTGTCTCGGCTCTTTTTAAAGGTATGCCAGCCTTCCTTACCTCAATCTTTTATTTTATAGTTTCCTTAGAGTGTTGTGCCTGATGCAGCAGCACTGTGGCTGTAGCTTGGCCGCGTCTTAACCTTTGTGCTCGTTCCATCGCGCAGTCCGGGAATGGACGGGCCCGCTGCAGGCTCGGTGTAACAGGCATTGCTCCTGCTGGGAGGGTGTGGAGAAGAGATCTGGATCTCCGGATCCTTCCCATCTCAAACTTCAGCATATGCTTTCCCACTCAAGTAAAGAAGCATTTGTGTCTTTTGTTTCTTTTTGAGGTGGGGGATATATATTCTGCTTTGGGAAGGGGCACTCTTCTGCAGGCTGCTAGTGGAAGTGATTGTGACGTGCACTGGTTCGACCAATTTTTTTCTTTTTAATTTACTGATGCATATAGTGTGGCTTAGATTGCACATAGTGGTTTTAATTTTTGACAGAGACACAGATTAAGACCTTTAAGGGCTTTGACCGTGTCTGCCTACCTGACGTAGGCTGGGAATTGGAAGCAGTGTGGCTGCTGTCACACAGAAATCCATGTGAGCCAGTTTAGGTCTGGCAGGAATACTCATGTATCCTACAGTGTTATGCAACATAAACATCCTCTGAGATTAGGATGCTATGGACACAGCTTATCTTTGTCTTCATCTGAAGATGGATATTGCTCATCTCTGTTTTGTGGGAGAAGATTTGAAGTATGAAACTTGCTTTTATGTAACTTCTTTTGTCTATTGGGAAGACTGTTTTCTAGAGTATCAATAATATGTAAGTTCCTCAGCTATCATAAAAGAATAATGACCAATCATCTTAAGACCTTGATGGTCATAGTTAAAGACTGCAACATCCTTACCATGAGAAGTGTGTGATGGAGAAGCTTTAAATCCTTTTGTATTTACAGGTAGGTATGTGGGTTTCATGTGCCCCTTTCTTTCCTGTATTAGAAGTGTAATACTGTGATACAAGAATTAAAGTCTATATGTAAATGTTAACATTGTGTCTCCCCTCCCATCTACTTTTAAAATAGTTTTAGTCCTGTGATTTGGAAGGGAAATAGGTAACACAAGTGAGAAACAGGTAAAAATCCATCCTGTGTTTGGGATCAGTTTGACAAGCAGCATGGTGTATTGGGGATCTTAGCGTACAATAAGGAAGACTCTAGAGATTGAATGTTATTATAGCACCAGGTACTGAATGTTGTTGCACATTACATATGTGGTATTGTCACGTTCCTAAACTTAGTAAGAGAAGTTTTGGGCATCTTCTCAACTTCCATTAGCAGCTCCTGTTCACTAGTTCATTTTGAATGATTGTCTTTTTTAGCTTAAGTTTTATGGCCATTACGTTCTCTGGTTTTCTGCCAAGGAAAACCTGGTTTTAATCTTGAGTTCTTCTAAACTGTATTTTTTTGGGAGACTCTCAGAAGTAGGCGTGAGTCCTCAGTGTGAACTAAAAGTTTGATTGTTGCCTGGATATAAGTGCCAGGACACTTTTTGCTTTACACCGAATTTGACCAGGGTCTGTTGCAGCAACTCTGAGTGGTCATTACAACATCACCTCTGCTGCTGATATTTAATTTCTACATAGAATTAAACTGACATGTTTTAGAATATTTGCATAGTGTGCTTCTCTCTGTTTAACTGTTTGGCATGATTATGCGACAGCACTGTCAGGAAAACATGGTTTTGGTTAAACACTACAATAAAGTGAAGTATCTAATGACCTCTGGAACATCACATATAAGCGTTGTTAAATCATAGCTGCCAGGCTGAAGTTGTGAAAAAATGTCTGAAGTGGTGGCTAGTTTCAGGGAGAGAGCTTTCCAGTAGTTAAAATATTGGTACAATGCTATTTTAAACTTTGAAGCCCCTTGCTTCTATTTGTAAGTAGTGTCAACGGGTGCTTGTTGCAGATACCACTTGCTGCAGTCTGAGACGATGGGGAAACTGCTGCACGGAGCAAACGAGCAGCTCTTGTTCTCGCTCTGCATAGATTCATTACTCCAACCAACTTACTCACATATATGCAGTCTGGAAATACTAGAGGTCTTTGATCTTTAAAACTTAATGTTTGAAAATGTAAATTATGTACTTCTTTGATCTGCTTCGTAAATTAAATGGTAATTGTGAAAATTACATTAGGCAGCTTTCCACTTAAAGGTTTGTACTTTTCATTTCACACTAGGTTAATTTTAAGCCATATGTCCTTGCTAGTTTTACATCAGTGGATTCTGGTAAGGGGGAGATCCTTATGTTTCTACATGGCCTAATTATCACCAGTGTATGTATTTAGTGATTAGACCTTAACGTGCAATTCCTCCAACACTGACGCCAGGGACTGTCAGTTTTGCCTGTCTGCATGTATATCCATGACGAGGGTAATAGGAATTGTTAAGGCTGAGCAGTAGCAAACTATAAAAGGGTTTGAGCTGTGTGTGCCCAGGATGAGAGGCTCTCGCTTTTTCGCTTCAGGCATCAGGAAAGACTTAGGCACGTGCTCCACTGCAATCTGCTGATGTGTCGTCCCAAGCATCCACTGATAGCAAAGTAGCAGAAACTTTTTATCTGGGTCCTTCTGTGCTACTGGACTATTTGCTGTTGCCTCTCCAAATTACTGTAATCATAGAATCAAAAGGCTACTGGGTAATTTGGGGCTCCTAAAATGTTGATGAAGCTCATGCAAAGTTCGGTCTTTTCCTTACATCAGCTTTCTAGTACGTAGGGGATTTGTCTATCTTATTTACCATAAATGATGATAAAGACCTTTCTGCCTTTGTCATGTTCTCTTATGAAAGGGGCCTTTGAAGTCTGAGGGGCCACATCAAACTGACAACTAGTAACTTGCAAGGTTATTCAGAATCTTACCCGTGTGTAATAGGTTCTTTTAAGCTCCTGTTGGTTTAATGCCAACTAAAAATCAGCTGCTGAACTGAAATGAATCTGTTAATTACCCCCTTAGTAAAATCACTTTGTGTGCTTTTCAATTATTAATATTTGTTTAACTACACAGAGATTAAGTTTGTGGGGGAGAAGGTTCAAGGTAGTCAGAGCTGAACGTCTGCCACAACAACTTTAAGATGTACTCAAAGGCTGGAGGAGGTTTTCTGTGGGTTTTTGGTTTTGGTGCTGAGGTTTGGGTTTTTGATTTGGTTTTGATTTAGGAGCAGGTAAAGATTTCTTTGTTCTAGATCAAAAAAAAAAAAAATCTGCGGAGTTGGATTTTCTGTTTTGAAGATCATCATGGGGAACTTCTGCTGTAACTCATGCCACCGTCCCCAAATTTGTCTTGCTTCCTACCTCCCGTTGACTTCCTGTAGTGGCGTCTGTGTTAAGTTCAGCATTGTGCTGAATTATCATATTGCTGCTTTTTGCTAATTTCCATTTGTATGTGTGCTGGTGGATTTGAGCATTCCTCCCCAGTAATTTGCATAGGATGTTAAACAATCTGATTGCTTTAGTGGCACCCGTCAGAGTTAGGAAATTGCACAGCTGAGGCAAACAGGAACATCTCAACTTGGAGATGCTACAGCAGCCTGACTATGTATTTGAACTTTTTTTTCTTTTAACACAAAACAGAGAGGTTTTTCCAACTGCAGATAGAAACAGTTGCCAGGGAAAAGAAATTTCAAATATCTTTTCTGAGGTTAGGAAGTGAATTAGCTTTGGTTTCAGTGCTTCAGTGTGACAGCTTCCTCATTAAAATTTCTTTTGGGTGGATAATAACTTATAAAACCTCCAGATAACTGTTCAAAATGAAAGCAAGCTTTCTCATATTTTATTATTATTTTTAAGTTAGGAATTGGATACTTAAATTTTACTTTTCTTTGTCTAAGTGTGGAGGATTCTAGGTCATCCTTTCTCAAAATTTCTCTTCCCCAATAAGTTCTTTTGGCTTCTGCATTCTTTTGAATAAAGAAGACTTGTGGAATTATGAAAAAAACACCAACCCTAATACTCATATACATGTGAATTAAAATTATCTGATGGAAATGTTTGGATTGGGGGTGTTGGGGACCCCAGGAACCCTTTGTCCTCTCCTGCTGTGAGGACAGTGACCCCACCAGAGAGGAGTTGGTCAGGAGTGGGACCTTACAGCAGGACCACTCACCATCACTTGTGAATTATCTTCAGCGTCTCTTGTTACCCAACTTTACATTGTGTCAATATGGTCACTGCTTACTTTTTTCCCTTCTTCTTGAAGCTTAATATGAAGGTCCCCTGGCTCCAAGTGGGAATTGTTTGAACAGTAAAGTACTATTTTAAAGCTGTTACTTTAAAATATCAGGTGATGCTGAACTTCTTTTTTTCTTTACTGCTCCTTCATAGTGATTAAACTAATTTAAAGTCAAGTTAGAGCAAGTCAGTAATTAAAGTAAGGAATTTTTAAAGTCCAAATTTTTTTTTTCCTCTCAAACTTGAAGAACTTGAAACAAGTGTGCTCTGTAGGTGCCTAAGAGCAGGTAACTTGTATTTCCTGGTGAATGATATTGCCAGTTCTGAACCTCTCTCACTGCTCCTTTAAGGCTAGCCCAGAACTAAATAAAATAAAATAAAAGACCTTAAGCCTCAGACCAAAGCTTTGACTTTGAATGGATTGCTCGAGATGAAAAGAGAAGTGGTAGGTGTGTTCTGTTTCAGGGATTTAAAAAACAAACAAACACAAAGTAGTGTCTGCTGCCCCATTCAGAGTGGTTTGCTGTGGGGAGGGCTTCTTTCCTAGAGCCAGACTTTTTGGAGCTCCCAGCTTTTCCCGGTAGAATTTCATTTTTAGCCATGGTTAGGGAGTCTTACTACCTCCTGAGTGTCGGAGGCTTTTTCAGAGACCAGAACTATGGAGCTGCTGCAGTCCTGTAACCCTTTGTGCACCCCTCCAGGGTGGAGCACAGCAGCCAGAGACTCACTATTTGCCATAAAACTCAACAGAAATCTGATAGTACAAGACTCTTCCCTCTTTAAGGTGTGAGGCCGCTGTTAAATATGGGAATCCCTTGTAACCAGAAAAACAGATATTTAAATGGCATTATGCTTAACCATATTCTTCTTTTCCTCTAGTGTTGATAGGAGGGGAGTGAAAAGGCTTGGCAGTGATGCCTCAAGCTCAACTTCCTCATCAGGGGCTTCGTTACCAGCAGAAATTTAAGTACTTGGTTGAAAACTTGGAAAACAGAAAGGGCCAAGCTTTAGGCTTAAAAACATACAGTTGTTGTTGTATGATAGATACCTACAGGAAGCTGTCCAGGTTCCTTTTCAGTTTTATGATAAATAGTATATGCTGAGGTTTTTGCATTAGACCTTGGAAACGTTTTTAAATTAAACCCTAGTAGTCTGATGAAATGGGCTTAGACAGGCTTTACTTTGTTTTGGTGCTCTAGAGCTAATCGTTTACAAATTGCTGAGCTAAGGGGCACAAACTAATGACATTCCAGTGTCTTAAAATAGCCCTCACTATGTCATACTGAAAAAATGTGTATTCGGTGTTCAGATGGTATGAATTTGACAAATGTTTTATTTATGTGGAAAAAAAATAGGATCAAGACACAGAAAAGAGTGGACTTGATGTTTTGTCGGTTATTTTCTGTTAGTATGAACACTGTTGTGTATCTGAGTAGCACAGAAGTCTTTAAAATGTTTGAAAGATTGCTATAAAGAGCTACAAAGAATTTCTGCCGTAGTATTTTTCACATGTGGTTGTTTGGGGTTTTTTTTAGCCAAAAAATTTGATATCACAAGTTTGCTCAGTTTGAAAGATTGCTATAAAGAGCTACAAAGAATTTCTGCCGTAGTATTTTTCACATGTGGTTGTTTGGGTTTTTTTTAGCAAAAAAATTTGATATCACACGTTTGCTCACAAAAACTTTGATTAGCCAGGAAAATGTTTACCACTTAATCCAGTTTCACTTTGTGCAGAATTTACAGATTGGATTAAAATAACTGTGTTTTTCATTACAGTGTATGGTGACTTCCTAAGGACTCAACAAATAGTTTCAGGGATTCTCAGCTTGACATTTCAGTATTTATAAGGGCAATCTTCCATTCCAGAATATGAATTTTTCAAATCATGTTGAATATATTTATTCTACCCATATATACAATATATTGTACATGCACCATATATTATTGTACCCATTTTTTGTTTTGGTAAAAAGTGATTTTGGGTAGTTACATTGTATTTATTCCTGCATGTAGGCAAGAATATTAACAATATTGATTTTGTTGGACCCAAATCCATCCTTTAATCTCTGTTGATAAACCTAAGACAGAGACTGACAGTCACTTCTTATAGACGTATGTTTTGACAGAGCTGTATATTGGTGTGAATTTGGCAAATGTTGAAGAGCATGTAGCCTTGACTCCTACAAATCTTTGTCCGTACAAAACCTTGGATGACTACCTTTGATCTACCAAATTTGACTTCCATATTTGGGATTTTTTAAATTTTTTTTTTTGAGGTTCCTGCACCAGCTGCTGTTACCGTGAAAAGTTTGGCCATCAGGCCTTGGGGCTGTCTCAGTTTGCTGGGTTTCTGTGACACCTCCCTGAAGGCAGCAGTAACGTTGTGCAGGGTGGCTGGAAGCAGTGGTGGAACTGGAATTATCCAGACTCGAGCCTTCTCCAGTGCTGGGTATCGGCAAAGGCAGGAGACAAAGGCGTAGCAAAAGTCACATCCCCGCTGTTGACCTGAGGCGGGGTTATGTCGCGGCTGTGCTGGATGCTCTGTCAGTGCTTGCTGGAAGGGATGGGACAAACAAAAAAAGCAGCCATTCTCATCTTCCCACGCCCGTGTTTTTCAAATGCGAACAGGAACAGTACATCATCTAGGGTTCTCCATCCTTATTCAGTATTTCTTATGTTCCTTCCTCTAGCAGCAAGACTGCATGAGATTTTGCATCTTCTTCTTTGAAGCTTAATTTTAAAAAATTATTTATTTGTTTTTTGATATGTGTGTCTAAAATGATGCCTTGAGCAGGTGGATTCATGTAGCACCTGTGGCCAGAAGCAAGGTAATGAAGTCCAGACCTGCTTTTACTTTGAATGTTCCCTTCCATAAAATATATTTCTGTTATTTTTCTTATGTGGTTTCTGGAGGTTCTTCAAAGGAAACACTGCAGTAGCTGTAGCTATTCTCTCCACTGGTACCTGCCCCACATAACTGTCATTAGAGGCGCTCAGGAGAAGCCCTTTGTCCTTCAGAGCTTATAGGTCAGTCATTTTTATTAGCTCAAACAATCCTCTGTCAAGGAAAGGGAAACCAGATTTCTTCTGTTGTCTGACATCGTCATGTAATCTCTGTGGAAATGTAGAAAGTGCCAACAGTGGATATTAGGAAGAAGTTCTTCCCCATGAGGGTGGTGAGACCCTGGCACAGGTTGCCCAGAGAGGTGGTGGAAGCCCCATCCCTGGAAGTTTTTAAGGCCAGGCTGGATGGGGCTCTGAGCAGCCTGATCTAGTGGGGGATGTCCCTGCCCATGGTGAGGGGGGTTGAACTAGATGATCTTTAAGGTCCCTTCCAACCCTGACAATTCTATGATTCTCTCTGTAGCCATCTCCGGTGGTTCCAGGGTAGCAGGCCACTGGAGGAGCACAGCTGGGCTTCCGAGCTTCTCTAAGCAGTGTAACACTAATAACCTTGCCCATAAAACCCAATCAGTTCCTTCTTCCCCATCCTCAGCAAGTGATGAAAATTAACAGGCCCGACAGAGGAATTTATTTTGGGAACAGAATTCATTAAAAAGCATAAATCAGATGCCACCAGTGCCTTAGTCTTTAAATTTTAATGTCATAGTTTCCTATGCAACTTTTTACAATAATATTAGAGTTACAGTGAGATGTTTGGCTTGTATGCGATAGTGTAAGTGCTACTTAAACTGTGTGTCTTCAGAGATGGTAATTATCCAGATCTGAGTAATTATAGTTACTTCAGGGGGGAGTACGTGTATCTGTCCCCTCACCACAGGTATACAGTTGGGTGTTTGTTTGGTGTTTTTTTTTTATTTCTAGCAATGTCAGGTTATAGTATGCATTACAGATTTGAATTTCTGACTTGACGCTCAAAGTATACATCCTAAAATAAACTGATTTATGAGTAGACATTTCTTCCTATCGTGTGTTTTGAGCAGTTGCTCCGAAGTACCTCATTTCCAAAACACCACTGAAACTTCCCCTCAAAACTCACTTTGTTCTGTCTTGTGCCCTAAATCCTCCAGATGCATACATGCTTAACTCGGAATTTTCTCTTGATTTGGTATTCAGATGACAAGACTGAATGCATAATAAGCTCTTTCATGTGGAAACTGCATATATGGCTGGAAGGAGCTCAGAGGTCACGCAGTTCATGACTATCCTCTTGTAAGACCAGATATTCTTATACCTAATCCATTCTTTGCATATATACAATATTTTTTTTTCAACCTCTTCAAAACTAGCAAACTCATCTGTTGTTAATTTTTCTTCCCTAATATGTGACAGTGTTCACTGTTGCAAATGTAACCAATTAGTGCAATTTTTGATAAACTTGGAAGTGTTCCCTCTCAGTCTCATCTCTTTATAGTGACTAGTTCTCATACTCTTAGGCTTCTTTTCCATCTTGTCTTGAAGTGTGTGATACATGCAACAGCATGTACCAAACTAAGAGTAGGACAGCTATTGCACCAATACAAACTGGTAAATAACCACTTAAGGCAGTGGTACTGTGTAAGAGGGTGTGGGAGTGACTGTCTGCAAACTGAGGTCGTTAGTTTGTTTGTTGGTTTTGGTGTTGGTGATTTTTTTTTTAAAAAAAATAAGTTAGCCTTGTTTTCAGATGTACAGGAACATCCTAATTTTTCATTCTCTTGCCTTATTTTAAGAGTAAGATTTTATAACTGAGCTCTGATGAATTTTCTCGTGCTGAATTTCAGAGCAGCCCTCGCAATTCAGGACTAGAACAGCAAATTCTCACCTCCCCCCATAATGCTACATCTCAGTTGGGTTTGTAAATAATATGATTATAGTCTGTCACCTAATTCTGTAAAGAATGTGCTAGAGTCCTGGAATTTGAAATAACTTTGCTTGAGTCCAGTGTAGTACCTTATCCCAGCCTGATGTTGCACCTTAGAAACCTGCTCTCTACATGCATGTTCTCTATACCAGCATGTAATGGCCTTTAATCTCCTTATCTAGACTGTATTTCCACATTCTGCCTGTCTTAAATAAGATAGCAAGGCTTTCTGCCAGTTGCATAACTTAAGTCCATCTGTAGCCCACTTACTGCTTTTCTTCTTGTGTATCAGACCAGTTAATTTGCCAAAGCGGCGGGAGGGAGAAATTATTTATATGTGACTTCTCAAATCTAAGGGTTATATCTCTTCCAAACAGCTGTAGCTTGGTGGTGGTAGTGAATCAGCAATATTTAATACCCTTCTGGAAACTAAAGTTGAGGAGAATAATCTAAATGTTTTTCTAACTCTTTATTCTGGTTTCTTCTTGTGTCATCACACCTACAAAGGGGAGTCTTTATTTTTAATTTTTCAGTCAGCCCTGTGAGTTGAAGATAATTGCTAATGGCTTAGAGCATGCTCTAGAACACAGAAGAACTTTTAATTAAGCAAATTCTTCCAGGCTTTGGCATCTTCAGTACTCTCAGAGATTGTTTTCCCAGTCCCGTGCTTCTCTAAAGAATCTAACAGGTCTTTAACCAAACATCATAACCATCTTGTCATTAACTATCACCTTCATCACACCCCATCTGTCCTTTCTTTTTTTCTTTTCCTAGCATGGTCTTAAAAATTCTTCAATGTTTTGCCTTTAGTTACTTTCCTGACTCTTTATTACGCTAGTTGTGTGAATTTTGTTCCCTTCTATATTTGCTAATTAGTTTCTCAGAGAGTTCTTGTTTAACAATACTACTGTTTGGTTTAGGCTATTGAGGTTCATCACATTTTGCACAGAATACAAAATTAAATTAACCATAGTACTTTATTGATTTCATTGAACACCTGCCAGATTCTGTAATAGCCTTTAAAACCATAAATAAAGTTTTGACCCTGCTTGCAGGGTACTGCTGCTGTCTGTGTATGGACACTACCCAGAACTGAGGTTTTCTCCTTACAGTGTGCCAAGCTGTTGTCTTGTTAATAAACTTTTTGAGTGGGAAACTGAGCTGTCTTGACATGCCTTATTGAAAGCAGTTTCATGTTTTAAAATATCACTTGTAATGGTAAAACCTACAGGATGCTTGTGGTAGTTTGTATAAGCCATTGCTTGGCATCCTTGCTGACAGTCCGGGCATTTGTTACTGGAGTTGCAGTAACATTTTGGGGGGCCCTTTCTGATTTGGTTTCCAGCAGATGGTGGTTGCAACTGAAGGCGAAAGAAAATGTGTGAGGATGGTTGTTTAGAACAGGGAATGTGTTTGTTATCTCATGGGCTGTATCTGTGCAATGGAGTAAGGTGCCCTGCTGAATTTGTGTTGTAGTTATAGTTGAGGATCCTTTAAGATTGAGTGATTTATTCATATTAGGCTATTGCATTTTCCTGCTTTTACTCCAATAAAGATTTTAAGGAAAATTTCCATATGCTTGTCCCATGAGAAGCAAAATCTTCAATGATTAAAAAAAAAATAAATTGCTTAACTATATGCATGAAGTTGAAAATAAAGTAGTTCTATGCAGAACAACAAAACCATTCACTTTTTTATTTTTTTAAGAAGAAAACATTGCTCAAGAACTGAACAAGACTATTTCTAACTTGTGGCTTTGAAAGAGGTGGGCCCTTGGCATAGGGGTGAACTTGCTCATTTGAGATTAGGGTGTCTTTCCTAGTGTAATATGAGGATAAAAAGAGGGTTTGGTGCTAAAACACATGTTGGGCACTGAGCTGTTGCCTTTCTGTTCCGTAGTCAAAAGTGTTATCTGACTGGGAGATACAGTCTTAAATTCATGCTGTTTATAAATATTTGATCAAATACTTTATCATCTCCCAGCTCATGGGAAACTGGCAAGTCTGGCAGAAATAATGCAACTTTTATTTCAAAGTTTGTCAGGCGTTGTGATGAGAAAAGAAGAGCAAATGTGCTTTGAGCATTTGTGGCAAATGCAGTAAAGGTCCATGCCTTAATCTTCAAGATCAAAGTCTGAGAGGAGACTTCTTCTCTAGGGGGGAAAGAGAAGCTTAGAAACAGAGCATCACGATGGACACTCCCTTGTTTCTTCTTTTCCCTTCTGAGTGTACATATCGCTTCAAGTGGTGATTTGCTGCCTTGAAAATCTTGCCAATATAGTCATAATACATTCTGATTCAGGCTTTCACTGATACGAATGTACGGTTTTAGAATATGATTTCTTAACTAACAACCGCTGTCAAAATTCACTATAGAGTCCTAGACTTGTACGTAATTAAGAGAGCTTGCTAGTCTACTGTAGAATATTTTTGTAGTGAAAATACAACTTAAACTGGAAAAAAGTGCTGCCTAAAACTAGTTGTTTGCAGTTTCATATTGGCAATAATCTGTATATTGGTGTGTTCAGTGATTTTACTGGTATCTGTTGTAAAAAGCCTAAGCTAGTGCATTCTGTAAGAGGTTGTTGGGACACCTTTTACCATCTGGATTCTACATATGCTAACAAAAACGGTATGTGTATTTATATATAGCTTATACAGCTTATAATAAATGACAGGGTGATAAGAACATGAAGGGGAAAAAAAGCTTTGGCTTTGTGCTTCACACAGTAAAATAAAAGATTTTTCTTATAATTTCTTTACACTGTATAATTACAGCTATTGAAATTTCTTTTTAAAGAAAAAAATGATTGTCAAAATAAATTCCACTTTATAACAGCAGAGGTCAGAATATGTCAGGAGATATGTGAGATCAGTTTTGCGGTGGCACCCAGATTCTGTGTGAATTCACACCTGACACCAATGTGGGCTCTCAAACTTCGGCACCAGTCTTGGAGGACATGGGCTAGCGTAAGATATATGATAGTGTATTCGTAGTTACATGAGTTAGTTCAAGAGACATTGTATAGATTTAATACTTTGGACTTAACGCAAGCTAGACTTGTGCCCAGCTTTTTCTGGATACATGTTTTATCTATTTTACTGTGTAGTACAAGCAAAAAAATCTTGTAACAAGGAATTATTTTAAAAAAATTGGTATACGGGACAGGAGGAAGTGGTGGGTGATATTTCTCCTTTTTTTGCAATGATTTCTGATGCAAGAGAACTGTTTGTGGAAAAGATATGTTGCTCTCCCTATCTGTGTGGTTTTTACTATTTAATTATAGAGAAGACTAGAACTCCTCTACTCTAAATATGAAAGTACTGGTATTCTCCCTCCCCACCCTGTGAACGTGCTGGCATACCTGGTCCGGGTCACTGTCAGCTGGAGGGTGCTGGGCGAGATGGACAACTCGGGAAACTCAAGGGAATTTTTCCTTTGTTAGCCTGTGAACATTGTGCAAGTGGTGTCTGAATGCTTCAGGGCTGAAGTAACATCCAGCGTTTTGTTCTACAGAAAATATTGAAGAGGATGTGTGTCCAATAAAATGCGTAATTTAGTGGTGCTCCCAATCAAAATCAAATCTTGTGTCGGAAATAACATTGATGATGCAGAGTACCATTCCTTTCTCTCTGGAATTTCAAATTAAAGAAGAAAGACATCATTTTGTTTTGATAAAGCAGTGACCTAACGCTAAAAGCGCTTCCCAGTTTTGTTTTTGTTACAGTAGGAAAAGCGTCTTCACCTGCTCTACTGAGCTGTAAATAAAATGCTAAAAATTTTCACTGAGGAATGGTAATCGTGTACCAGATCAAGCAGCAGAAATTGGCATAACTTGATGAAGTAGCTATGGAGGAAAATGTTTACATTGAGGGCAGTCTTTGCTTTGTCTCAGTTGCTAGGCAAAACTTAGACATTCTTGACATCTGCACACCCTGGAAGACAGCTGGTCATAGAAACCATTGTGGCTCGAACTTGAAATATTCGAGGCATCTTGCCTACAGTAGAAGAAAATCTCAGTCTTCCAAGATGTAGATAATCTCTGTCTATGAAAAACTCTATGGGTTCCTGATAACACTTCTCCGTTTAATGCACTGTTATTTTTAAAGACAAAAGAAAGTTAAGCTAGAGATAAGTGCCCAAAGTACATGCATCTGTTTATCATCCAAAAAGTGCATCTTTTCTGTGGTTATAAGGTGCTAGTGTAATCCTGCTATATGAACAGATCAGAGTAGTTTTCCAAGACTTTTTTTGGTTGATTGGTTGGTATGTGTGGGGTTTGTTTGTTTTTTTTTGTTTGTTTTTTTTTTTTATACCTCAAGATAGAACACTTTGGTTTAATTCTTTTGCCTGCATCTCAGTGCTTATCTTTTGTGCATTTTATGTGGCTTTTTTGATCACTGTGGCCCTATCATTAGGGCAAGTTATATGAATATCTGTGAACAAGACAGCTACAGTTGGAGCATCTCTGGGTTTTCTACACAGGACTTTAGGTCAGCATCGCTCTTTGAGAAAGGATGTGTCATCCATCATGCAGATAAATTATTTAATATACTATTGTCTTCCCCCTACCTCCTGCCC
>NW_009729352.1:36747-77926 GCF_000703405.1 Apaloderma vittatum | reverse complement strand
AGCCACATGGAATTTTCTAATTATATTGAAAAAAAAATCAATATTGAGGATTTGCATTTTAAATGTTTAATAGGATGAATATGGAAACTGTGGGGTAAATTTCTGCCTCTCCCTTGCAGGGTATGGAATTGTTTACGAAGAGTCACAAGGATGTCATAATAAATATAAGCAAATTATAATTGTCTTCTGTAATAAGGGGGAGATAGGCTGCTTTGCACTAGTTATTAAATCCTACCTCTGGGCAGTGTACGTAGCAACGCTGTGTAGCTGCTGTGACAGTCAGTCTTATCTCCGTCTCCTCTAAACACACCCAGGGGAGGAGGCAAGCACTCTGTCAAACCAGTTTATCTCCTTAAATAATTAAATAAGTGCAGCTGTGTTTGCAGAGAAGCAATGAAATGGCTGGAGGAAGTGTCACGTTGGAGGTGGTTGAGAAATGCCTGGGTTGCGCGGATGCTCAGCCCGGATCAGAAGTGGACTAGTGAGTGACGGTGTCAGAGAGGGAAGCATTGGAAGAGTTTGGAAGAGCAGCACTTTTCACTCACAGCTTCCTTTCTGGACCACAATGTCTCCCCCATGCTCTTCACCTTAATTCTTTAACTGAACTGCAGCAGTTGTCCCTGAGCAGGGCGACAGCTGCTGACATTTCTGTCTGTGGTTTTGCAAACCCGGTGGAGGAGTTCCATGGAGAATAAGAGTTTGCTAGTGGTGTATTTGGCTTAGCAAATTCTCAAATCATTAGACCAAGCCATTCAGATAGGAAAGACAGATGATAGGGCAGTGTGGTTCATAAAGAAGGGACTTTTCATGTCATCTTTAAGTAAAGCGAAGTCCTGATTTTGATGTCAATGGTAGTTTAATCCCTAATTTGTGTTAACAATGACATTTTGTAAAGGCAAATACATCTCAGACAGTGAAGAAGTTAGATCTTGGGAGGAAATACGTAATTAGCAATATCAAACTAGTATTCAGAGTGGTACCATGTGTGCTGTGAGATGATGGAAACATCCTGAAGGAGGTGTAGCTGGAAGAGGATCCCCTGGAAAGCTGAAAGCTGTGTCATTGGGCACAAAACCACATTCACTTCGCAGATCTCCAAATATCATAAGATATCTCAGTGACTTGCTTATATGTTCATCAAACATTCCTTTATATATAAATCCTTTAAAAGGGCAGCATTCATATTTTAGTACTTCTCAAAAACTTAATCAGAGACAGGAGTTAGTCAGCAAAAGTTACTGAGCCTAAATTTCCTTACTCCTTTGCCAGACTGATGTTCTGCCTCCTCTAGTTGTCCTCCTGTCATCTTTTCAGATGCACGCCATCCTTTTGCAGCTCCCTTGGACTTCAATTTCCTCTGTAGCCATCTTTCCTCCTCTGACTGCAATTATTTAATTTCTTTGCCAGAGGCAATTGCTTTCATCTCCAGCCAAGGAGAGGGACTGTATATAAGCAAAGAGCCTCTGGCCATATGTCGTACCTGGTGTCTCTCATTAGATGGTGCTGTGAAGCAGTGGCAATGTCCTCAGCTGCCCAGTGCTGTGGTACAGGAGCTCATTACCTGTAATACAGTATATCGCTATGAGCCTTGAGAAGTGGAGTCTTCAGAAGCCTCAGCTTAGGAGCTTGGTGCACACACAGCGTGTTTCAAATATCCCAATATAACTGTGTGTGTTTTATATTCATTTAAATTTCAGATCTTAAATTCCTAACAAAAAAATAAAGAAGCCCACAAATCCCTCCAAAATACTATTTTTCTTGATGTTGTAGTTCTGTATAGCTTTTCCTACTGCTTACTCATTCTCATTTCTTAAAGATTTAAACGTAGTTTAAAAGAAGACACACAACTACTCAACATAGCAGTATTCAAGAGCTTCTCAATGATGCTTTTATTTTGATTTGAACAGATCTTATGAGTGGAATTCTGTTTAAACTAATCCTTCCCCCTGAATTATTCCAACTCCAGAGAAAAGCATAATATTTTCTACAGCTGAAGGATTGGTTTCACTGAATTCCACCTCATGGCTTGTTTCTACATAACTGTTGCTAGATAATATTGAAGTTTCTAAATGCCGTCACTAAAGCACTGCAATTAATGCCAAGTGTCATAGCTTACTGGGAACTGGTGTCGTGACTATCTTTTTCCATGCTCTATACATGACACTAATTGCTTTTACAGTGTCTTTTGACCCTGTTAAGTGTTCGTTTCCACACGAGCACTTCTTTCCTCACTGTCCATCTGGTGTTTTGTTAATGAGCTCCATAAACCTGGTGAAATGGGTTGGAAACCTGTGGGTGTAGAGAGAGATACAGAAGTCAGGGGATGCGGGGATAGGGAGGAAAAAAAGCGTCAAGAAGGCTTTTGGTTCCTCAAACCCTACGTGTCAACTATGTGTGTGCACGTAGGTGTATGCGTGAGAGAGAAAGGGGAGGTGTTGGTGGATGTTTTTGGCTGAAGCTGCCTTCAAACCACATCTCAGTACATATGCTGCTCAAAGTACTTCTTCCAGAAAAGGTTGAAAAATTTGAAAGGATTGACAAATCTCCGGTAACAACAAAAAAATTACTTCCATGCATGAATAATCTCGCTAAACATGCAAAAGCAATTGTATCCAAAGCATTTCCCTCTTGCGTGCATAGCTTATCTGATGCCTTTTTCCTCCTCATACTGGGTATAGTTTCAAGTCCTTGTGGTTCGATCCCCAGCTCACTCACGGCACTGGTGCTGCTCTCTGGAGAGCCACCACACGTATTTAAAATATACCAGAAGTATTAAGAACACCGAGGATCAAGGCAGTCCATTTGTAAGAGATGACTGTTGACTAGGGCAGGAGTGTGCTCTGGGTTTGGCCATTTCGTTTGGTGTCGCTGGATCTCTCTGCCACTTTACATAAATATTCCCAACAGGGACCCGCTTGCAAAGAGCAGTGAAGTTTTAGCATAGTTTTCTTAATCAGAATAAGCAAAGATACTGTTTTCTTTAAGGTCCTTCCTGTAAAAATAAATGTTAGTGAGCCAACAGCCTGCATTCAAACTTGAAGCATGAGCTCTCTGACCTGGAATTGCAATAGTATTAAAACTAAGCCACAAATTTAGGAAATACAAACATCAGAAAGATTTTTATAGCTTACATTCACCTCTCATTCTAAATGAACAGGAACAAAATACTTTAGGATTCGATTATGGTGAAGCAGAGACAGTACTTAAAATACTAAATATAAAATAAAAGATTAAAATGTTAGACAAATGTGATTTTAGCACCTCTGTAGCAAAAATGTCCAAGTTGGTATTTGCTTTAATCCTTTCTTTACAATTGCCCTAAACAAGTGTGATTTTAGTATCAATAACATTTCATCTGTAAATATTTCAAGTAATGCCTCTAACCTTAACTGAAGCTTATAAAAACAAATTTATTTTTCTTGTTCACCTGAAACCGAACTGCTGTGGTTGTCAGATTTTGTTTTCCTCCTTTAGCAAAAGCAATGGTATAGACAGATCTTGCATAGAGGTTTGTGGGGTGGGGTTTCTAAATTTTTTTTTTTTTTTAACTTGAAGCTCTTTGTGAAGGTGCGTGGCCGGCCATCCCATCGGTCACGTACTGCCTGGCTGTCAGGGTGCTGAATCACTGGATCTTTGGGTATGTTAAGCCTCTCAAGAATCTGCTCAAGGTCGAAACATTATCCCTCTCTCGCCTCCAGCATTCTGTGCCTCCAGCTCTGTGTTGCCCTTCCCTGATGCTTGGAACACCTGGCTCAATTGCTGTGGTTGTTTTGAGGCTGAGGAGAGGGTGGTGGGATGTGCGACAGAGCTACATGGGGATGTTTGGGTTTTGGTTTTTTCATTTTTAGTACTGTATTAAAGCACAAGGTCATCTGGGTGATTGCAGGATGTTTTCTAAAGGCAAACCCTTCACATGGGCATGAGGAAGAGAGTGGGAAAGGAGGCTCCAGTGCAGTTTCATGACAGCAGGAACATCATGGTTTTCTTGTGACTGGACTACTCAACCAGCCCTACAAAGCCTTCTCCTGTCTATGGTGTGTCTAAGCTTTCTCACAAGTCCTCTTTTTCTAAGCTGTGTCATTGCTGATACTCTTCTAGTCTTTTTATTTCAGCATTGTAAGGGAAGTGTTGAGACCGCTCTGTCCATGGCAAGCTTTTCTACACCCCAGGTGGACACTCTGTAGGAATCCAGCTAAGATACTGCTATACATGGAGTCATTTATCTCTTGATTGCTTATTCACCAGCTTGGAAAGGCATTAACAACTTGAGTTCATGCAACACCCAGTGGCAGCGCTGAAGAGGTAGATTTTTTTTTTGGTGAAAAAAAAAAAAAGGATAAAGAAATGGAATAGAGAGAGACTAACTTTCACAACTGGCAAGTTCAAAATCTGGCTAGCATGAGAGCACATATGTTACTAAATATGATAGTTAAAAAATATCTAAGCAGTAAACCTGGAATCAGAACTTCAAATTGTGTTTCTATATGCAATTTGACAGAAGTGAAAAACAATGGTGTAAGTAGCTGATGAGCAGATCTATGCTTCTTGCACCTAACACACCAATAATTGTGTCCTTTCTTACTTGCCCCTTATGCGTTGTTTTTCTTCATCTCTTGTAAAAATGTAGTTGTATGTCATTTCAGGAGTCTTGGCTCATCTGTCCAGAAGGCATACCAAAGTAAGACCCCGTCATTATGTTGATGATAGAAAATAACAGTAAGACTTTTTCAATAATCAACATTTCCTTTTATAAATGTCTGCTCTGGTTTGTTATCAAAGCAAGTTTTTTGGCTGGAGATTGAGAAATTTCCACATCTTCTGAAATGAGATGGTGCCCAGGCATTTGGGGTGTGGGGTTAAATAGAAGAGTTCAGCTTTGCGTTGAGCAATAGAGCCGGAGTTATTCCAAGTGAAAAACATTAGTGTTATGGATATGAAGGGGAATATGCAGAAATGATCAATGGTAAAAATATGCATCTTTTTCAGTCTTCTTACTTTTACTGTGCAGTTAAACTATACAGTAGATTTTTTGATAGATATTTTTCTTGTTTCCAGTCACCCCAGCACTTTTTCTCAGTGGAGTTGTGCCCATCCTGTATTTTTAGCAATGAGGTGTGAAGACTTGAAACGAGGAGCTTCCTCTTGTAGAAACCAGACCTTGCTTCTGACTCCTGTGAAGTTGTTAGGCTGTGCAGTGTTGGAAGTTTGTTCCTGGACAGATGACCAGGAAAGTCTTTTTGCATACCAGCTTCTTGAGCACTTGTTGACCTCTCAGGAGTTTGTTGGATCATGAATGAAGTTGTGATTGGAAGAGGAGATAGCAGCACAGTTTCCTCTATGACCTTGGCTCCTTTGGACCTGGCGTCCCTCCTGCTAGCAGAGGTGAAATGCCAGCAGTGATGTCCCATGGGTGAAAGATACGAATGCCCACCCTTTCTGTACATCTTTCCGGGGCCCAAATTCAGGGAGACGGTTCCTGCTTGCTTCAGAAATGACACACTTTTTTTTCCTCTCTTTCTACTGCTTGACCTTGAGAATCACTGTGATCGAGCTGTTTGCTGCCATGTCAGAGTCTTTCTACTCAAATGGCTGATTTTGCTATCGCCTGATTTTGCCACTTGTGTGTTCAAGGTTGTGTGCAGCAACCTTCCGAATATGGTTCCTACCATCTGCCCTTTAGGGATGGATTTGGATAAATCAGTTGACTACTGGAGAAAATTGTGACAATGCTAGGTTGTTGGGATTTTTTTGGTCTGGGTTTTTTTTTTGTTGTTGTTTGTGGGGGTTTTTTTGTTGGTTTTTTTGTTGGTTTTTTTGTGTGCTTTTTGTTTTTTGTTTAAGAAATTCAGAGAGGAAGAACCAGTGGGGAGAAGAAAAATGGATGGGAAGTCTGTAGAGGCCGAACAGCACAAACTCTTTACCTCCAAGCATGATGGCAGCATTTTTGACAGCCACCACGTACATCATTCAAGGACAGGCTTATATCCTGTGTGACATTTAAACAGGACTACAAATAGCCATGCAAGGGGAAGGCAGGACTTCTGAGTAGTGCATCTGAAGTGACTCAAAAAGCAGCTGCTCCTCTTAGCAGTCCAGAAGAATCGCCAGCTCCTGTAGGAACACAGGAGAGGGAAAAAAATCCCTACTGCTTTTGCGTTACTCTTTTTAAGGGGTTGTTCTTCTTTGTGACAAACCCTAAAAGATAATTCTGTCAAGCTGAGGTAATGCATGTTGCTGACAACCGCATATAGAATGCGGTGGACTCGAAATACTGTATGAGAAAGTGGCATGAATTTTCTTCCAGGCCCTGCCAAACCTGCCAGAGTATCGGGAGCTGCTTGAAAGCTTGTTGGCTGTGGGTGTAGCCTATATACCTCCTTGTGCACCTTAAGTAACAGTACTGTTCTGGAGGGATATATTGGATGAGGGTGGTTAGAAATACACAAGTGCTATAAATGGAGATACGTAATGCTGGGATTATGTAAGGATGGAGCCCTTTGTCATGTAATCTGATCCAGACTTTTGGGAACAGGTAGGGGGAAGAAAGGCCGTTAGCACACTGGTAATTCAGAAATGGATGCCTGTGTGAGGTGATCTGCCAAGGCAGGCGCTGTGACATAAAAACTAGCAGATGTAGCCAAAATTCTGTAGTGGGGTTAGTATGACAGCATTGGATTCATATTGTAGTCCCAATTTGCTACAGTACATGAGCATTTCTCTCTGCGGTGTGATAAATTTGGCTTTTCTTGCTACAGGCTGAGCTGGGGACCTGAAGTTCATAAATCACTGTAGTGTCCTTGAGGTTGCCATCTGATTAATTGCTTGCCCTCTGAGAGCCTGCATTAAGGCTGTGGCTGTCATGTGGTTCAGTACCTTTCTTGAATTTTTCATGCCTAATTTATGAGCCTACATCAGGGAGCTGTGATGTGCTTCACGCTGGTGCAGTTAGCATTTCTCTCAAATCGGTGTATGGGGTCCTCGCGTTGTTTGAGATTATGTAGTTGACATGAGGCAGTGGCAGAGGGAGCTCTGAAGGAGATGGAGGGAGCACGGCTGGCCAGCACGAACTGCAGAGTGGGCTGAATGGTGAGTACCTGGCTCCTCTGTATCAAAGCATTGTTCAAGCCACAGGCTGGGCATGATGCAGTGCAGCCTCCTTGTTTGGGGGCAGCTAATGCTTTTGAGATGGAGAATTGGTTAGCCAGCGTGTCCGTGTATGGGGTGCAAGTCTTGCATCGGATTCTGAGAGTCCAACTTTGATGTTTCCACCACATTGAAGTTAAATGGAGAAGCCTGCTGGTTTCTTGCGCTTTTTAGTTGCGTATGGTGGCACATATGGGAAACCTACCTCCTTGAGAACATCTACCATCCTGTGGTAGAGCTGCCTCTCTGCTAAAGCCATTCAAACCAGTGTATATCATGCAAGCAACTTGACATGACCTCCCTTTAGTATTTTTTAACACTGAAAAATCTTTTAACTTTGAATAGCTTTTAAGGCAAAGAAGGCCTATTATGATCAGCTATTTCTGACCTCTAGTAAGACAAGCCAAAGAAATGTCCTCAATATATAATGAACATAATCTTCTGTGCCATGTGCTTTTTGTTCAGTCCATTATGATTTTCATATCATGTCATCTTCAGAATGGTTGATCTCTGGTTATGTCTTCTTGATTTGCTTCCTCCTACAGGACTCATGGCAAAATAAACTGGTCCTCTCTGTGTGTAAGCATTCTTATAATGTCTAAATTTAAGTCTTGATTTGCGTACTGTTTGAAGTAAATTGCTGACACCTGGAAATTACAAGTTACTTAAGTATTAGGGGACGCTATCTCCCAAAAATAAAATCAAACTGTTTTATAGCAGCAATTAAATGTGATTTTATTATATAGTCTTTAATTATGTCATAGCTCTCTATCAAAAAAACAGAGAAAGAAGCAGAATACGTTGAGATGAATGAAGGAAAGAATAAAGACATAATTTGAAAAGAGATGTTGTTCAAACATGGATAAAAGTTGCTTTTGCAAGATATTTCCTTTATTATTTGGTGGCTCACATGGCCTAAGTGGTTGAAAAATTGTCCAAAATCAATTATGCCTGTTACATAAGAGTACCACACCCAGAATAACCAGTTTTAATGAATAGTGACTCACAAATCGTAGACGTTGTTTGAAGATGCAATATGTCAGGGTGGGATTCGCTTTGTCTTAGTCGGGTTCTTAAAAGTTAAGGAACTCTGAGCCAATCCATGGCTTTCCATTTTTCTTAACGATACCCAGATTCTAGGTAGGCTATAATAGTTACAGCTGAGCTTGATGCCTTGCAGTGGATGTAAGTCCATGGTGAGAGAAGTCCTTCATCTCTTTTGGAAAGCAGGGTTTAAAAGTGGAGTACTTTTGTGACATCAACAAATTCAGGGTGTTGTGCAACTTAAAAAAATGTTTCGGTTTCAAGGTATCAGTGTTAATTGTTCCTTGAGAATACCTTTTAATTACTTAATTATTAGTTATCCTTTAAAAGACAATATTAATGAAACTTAACTCGGCATTGCCGACGCTTTTATTTTAATGTCAACAAACTACGTAGTCGACAAAATCTGTGGGTCACTAGATTGGTCTGACAGCTCCATCCTGTATATCAAATCAGTGCTGATTGCCACAGGGGCTGCACAAACAACTTAGTCAAAATGCTTGCAGTGTAATGTCCTCTAATGTAGTTCTAAGAGGTCTCTAATAGTAGCATCTACAACCTTGTACTCAAGTCGAACTCTCTTGTTGTTCAAGGATGGCTTCTGTTAACCTGAGGTCATGTGCTTGAAGACTTTGTGGCAGTCAAAAATGTTCTACCCACCATTTTGGAAACTGAGGTGTTGGGGGTCTTTTTGTGGGAAAGACCACAAGATGCACCATAAAAACACGATTATGCACTGCAGCGTGGCGCTCTTGTGTTCTGCAGGGTCTATGCTGAAGTTTAACACGTCTTCAGTGGCACGTGTTCCTGATTTATTGAGAATAATTTTTGAGGAGTGATTTACATGCTGCATTTCTAGGTTTATTCTTAAAAAAACCACCCAACACAGAAACAGCATAAAAGTTGTTTGTGGATGTATAAGATAGTACAGAATTCGGATTGGCTCAACTCTAGGTGAAGGAAAAATCTCACCATCTATTGCATGCATGAGTTACTGGTAAACTGCCTATATAAAAAAAAACCACATTTGGACTGTGTAGGCCTGTAGATGTCACTGACGACTCCAGAACGAGAAGAATTTTTGGACTCTAGGAGTTGACTGGAGCTTGAAACATAACCATAAAGCTGACACCTGTCCTACAGCCCCTATTACAGTACAGTTCTACTGTATGACATGCAAACTTCAAGTTTCTAGTTTGCAGAATGAAGGGCTTAATTTATAACACATATTCCCTATTACCTAGGGAACACAACTATTTGTATTTTAACTTTTAGTGCTGTTATGGTACATTAGCTTGTTTCCTCAAAATTATCACACTGAGAAGCAAAAGGCCATATTTTATCTGAGATAAGGGGAGTTCTGAGATGCCATGTTTTTAAGTGATTCTTAAAAGCTATGTTGCCGAGATGCAACATCTACTCTTTCTTAATAACAGACTTGTTACAGAAATATTGTATAAAATGCATTTCTCCCAGGCAATCACTATCATCTTTTGTTGTTGTTAAAAGATTGTGGATTTTCTTTTCCTTCCCTCAGTTTTGAATCTTTTCTTATCTTGAGTTGGGATGCTGTTATTCTTTCTCTCTTGTTTTTTGTTAAATCCTAGGAAAAAAACTTCAATATCCCTGTTGATGACAAAAACCTTCTTTTGGGTTTAAGTTACAGCTTTTGGATTCCTGAAGGGAACCTGCAGGAAGACTGGAGAGGGACTTTTTACAAGAGTGTTCACCGATACGACAAGGGCGAATGGGTTTAAATTGAAGGAAAATAGATTTAGATTAGATCTTAGAAAGAAATTCTTCAGTACAAGGGTGGCAAGACTTTGGAATAAATTGTCCAGAGAAGTTGTGGATGCCTCTTCCCTGGAGGTGTTCAAGGCCAGGTTGGACAGAGCCTTGAGTTGCCTGATCTAGTTGAGAGGTGTCCCTGCCCATGACAGGGAGGTTGGATTAAATGATCTCTAAGGTCCCTTCCAACCTAGGCCATTCTATGATTCTATGAATTAAAAGATTGCCTACGTTAAAACTAATTACTATAGCTGTCTGGTGTTAGTATGTGTTCCTTTTGCAATTTACAGGAAAAGAAAAAAAAAAAAGAGCGCAATAACATAACAAAGCCTTAAAGAGCTACATCCTCACCTTTGCTCTTTTACCAAGCACAGCTCATTTGTTTCACTGCTAATTTCCTTAATTACTGTGGTAATCAGTAGCTTTGGTCTGGATGCACACAGGATCCCCAGCACGTTTAACTGTGTGCCTGAAGTCCTGTGCGGTAATGGGGACTGTCAGGATCCCCAAAGGGAGGCTCGTAATTAGCCAGTGATGGAACCTGGTGACCTCTAAGCTCAAATAAATACCCTTCCTGGTATTTCATGCGATACTCAACTAAGATACAACTCTCTTTTGGACTGTTTTAGGAATATCGGCTCCTTTTCTGACTTGTATGTCGGTTACTAATCTGGGTATTTAGAAGAAATCTGCTAAATTTGGTCTCTTCAAAGGGACACAGGCAAAGTAGGGATCTAGTAGGAAGAATCCAAATGAACTTAGACTTGAAGGTGCTGCTTTGATGCTCTCATTTGATCTGGAGGGAGTTAATGCCAGAATCAAATATTTTTTTTCTAACTTTTTTTTTCTTTTTTGTTTCATTCCCTGCTCTTTTCTTTTTCAAAACTTTGCTGAATACCTGTAGGTAATGATTTTGGCACTAGGTACCTTAAGCCCTTTCTAAGACATTATTCTTGTTCGTTACTTTTTGCTCTGAATATAACAAGTACTCTGAATATAAGGATCATTAGTGTAGTCCTACTGCTTGCCAAGTAATGGGAATTGATGTGCACATGCTAATACAGACTTGCTGGAGTGGATTTTTAGTCACACTGCCTTAGGTGCAAGTGGCAGAAAAAACCCCAACAACTATTAAAATTTGTGCCAGATATCATGAGTCTACATGCTGTAATACGAAGTAGGGAATAAAAGACTTGTTCTCTCTTTTGCACTTTGAAATTCTTTTTATGCTTTTCAGCATGGCTGATATTCCTTTAGAAAATTATAAGTATTCCCACAGAATTTAGCTGAAGATTGATTTACACTAGAGGAAATTATCTGAAAATGTTGGATCTGAATTTTCTGAGGCTTAAGTAACTGTTTCATAAATACTTTATTTCTTTTGAAATAAGAAAATAATAGCATGAACAAAGTGTTGAATAGAAAAACTGTTGTTGGCTTGTGGGATTTTTTTTTTTTAGTATTTCTTAAATACTCTTGCTAGTCCTGATTTTGTGTGCATGTACAATTAACTTTGAATTCTTATTTTTATAGACAGTAACTGGGAAAAGCTTTGGAACCAAAGACTTCCGAGCAGCTCTAGAAAATGGAGTTCTGCTGTGCGAGTGAGTATTGACTTTACCTTTGTAAAAAACCTTCAGGTTAACATCAGTTGCCCTCTTTCCTTGCTTGCCTCTGAATTTATATATATTTTTTTTTAAAGGACTAAAAGTATTTTGTAATAAGTATTTTTTTAATTTTTAACTGATGTTTGCTTTGGGAAGGAAGAACAGCTTTCAGACATCGTCTTTCTAGACTTACATGTTCTATATGTTGTCCCACGCACTTTTTTGTGTGTTACCAAGAGGATCATGCTTGTCCTCTGGCCAGTTGAGTGTTATAATGCTCATGGGTATCACGGGATTTTTTTTCTTCAGTTTATGGAAGGTGGTGTGGCCATGGCTGGGATGGAAGTACTTATCTACTCACTGTTGTTTGGATTTGGGCTTTTGTCCTCCATCCCCAAACTATTCCTACCGGAGAACTTTACAGTTGCAGAAATTTTCTTTTAAAAAGACTACCTTTCAGAAGCGAACTTTACAAAATTCTACATTAAAGAAAACAGACACGCATTTGATTTCATGTGTCTATTAATTACTAATACTGCTCTTACGGTTATATCCAAGTATCTGAATTAATGTAGAAGCTATTGGGTGACAGTTGGCATACTTTATAAAAACCCAAACAACAACTAAACACTTTAGGACTATAAAAGTAAAATGGATTTAATCTCAGCATAATATAGAAATATGTTGATGTGTGTCTGCACATGCAGTCCAGGTTTCAGTACCTTCTGGACTGACAGGGTTGTTGCTTTCAACAGCAAACTCTGAAATCAGCTTTTTTTTTTTTTTTGAGTGTTTTCTCTAAAGGGCTTACTTGCACTTATATATTGTAGGCTTGGCAATAATGGGACTTGTCTGGTTTCATTGCTAGACTGAGTCAGAGGTGTAAAACGTCCACTCGTCAAGTCTCTTCCACATATCTTTTCACTGATTTTGTACTTACTGGAGCAGGTTTCCACGACTGGAAGTGGTGCTAATCCCTTAGTATTTTAAAGAATGGTGTGTGTAAATGTCATTAGAACAATGCGAGAGAAATCTCATTACAGAACTACCTGGGACACTTAAAGAAAAAAATCTTGCATTTCAGAGCAGCCCTTTCAGCTACCTTTCAGAAAATATTTATAAAGGTTCAGTTCTCTGAAATTTTTTTACTGTATGTCAAAAGAAAACAAAAGCAAATTAAAAAATACAATGTTCCTGTATTTTTTTCCTTCTGTGAATTTTACTGTGTTTTCTGTCCTTGCCTTTATTTTTCTCTTTGGGCCCTTTTCCTATCCAGTCCATCTTGTTACTGGCTTCTGCAGTTATCTTTGTGATGTGGGGGAGTTGATTCATTCTGAATGATATTGTAAAGACAATGTATTTTCATTATTTATGTAATCAAATGTTTACTAGCCTGAATGTGGTAATAAAAATAGTTTATACTTTTAATAAGAAGGTATTTCTTCAGGTGTATATTTAGTGGGATACGTGTATTGTGTTCAGGTGTAAATTTTGAATAGTGTCTTTCAAAATTGGCAGTGAACAGATATTTTAATCCTCTGATATCTTCATTGTTGACACTTACTTGGCAAAAGAATAAAAACCTTCATCTGCCAAATGCAAATCAGTTAAATTTATCTGTAATTAATAGCCGTATGCAAGAAAAACATCCTGTAATTTCTTCAAGTGAGCAGCTTGCCTTAGGAGGCACACAACTTCCTTTAAAGCAAAAGATGCCTCATTATATTGCACTAAATCATATAGCTGTCCTCCTGTGTAATAATTTTAAATTTGACATATCTGAAGAAGTTTTTTTCATAGGAATTTTGTGCAAACAGCAAAGAGCAAGATGGGAAGGGTATTCAGATGCCCAGTTTTCACCAAAATCAATAGCATGCGAGATCTTAGAGACAAACTGGACATGGTATTGCCCATTTCCTTGGTTCACCTATCACATGGCTAGTTTGCTGTCCACAGATATTACCACTGGAGATGGAATATTTGACTTAAACTAGAGCAGATAAGACCTATGCTTGCACCACATGTTCCTGTAGCGGTCCAGTTGGTTTGTTTGGCCTACTTAATGACCCAGTGTGCATGTTGACGGGTTGATAGGTAGTTGACAAAATAAAGCCTTTTATGTTGTATGAGATCTCCTGTGTATACATTAGAGGGACAAAGTAACTGAAGTTTTCCTGATCACGTGCTGCTTCAAAGCAAATAAAAATTATGCATTTGGAGGATTAAAAATTAAAAAGAGAGGGGAACACAAACTTACTTAACTCTGCTTCAACAGCTAACTTATTTTTTTCTTCCTTATTTTTTCTTGTGGAAAAGTCATTGTATCCATGTTGTTTACTAAATACCTTAATGCAGTTCAAAAAAGTCTCAGAATCTGCGGCCATCATTTCTTCTTCTGCATGCACTCAGAAATCTGTCCTCCATTCCAGTACGTATAAGTGAACTCCCTTGTTTTTGTTTATTTTCCAAATCCATTTGCTGCTTAAGCAGAAGATGCCGTTTCCCATGTAAAGTTTTTAAACTCCAGGTCCTGCCTCTGCGCTGACGTGGGTAGATCACAAAACCTTGCTGATGCTTTGTTGGGTAAAGGGGTCTGGCCAGACAAGCAGCAACAAGAAGAGGGAGCGAGTCCAAAATCTTCAAAGGTATATAGGCAGATGAAGTCTACAGGGTGTCCTGAGGTCCCTGTTCTCTGTTGGTGCTGTGGTCTAGCATGTCATTTTGTGAACCACAGTATTTCCCTACCTCCTTGACTGAAAACCTGGGCATAAAGGTGTAAGGAATTCTGTGCCTCATCCTTACTGCAGCAGAAGGTATGCAGTTGGGCTTGTATATTCAGCAGTGCTGCGTTAGTCTGTCCTACCTTCTCTGTTTAATTATAAATTTTATATAAAGCAAGAGTGATGTGAGGTGTGATCTCTTCTGTCTGAGACTGAAAATGACTTGCGCGTGTACATCATATGTGCCAAAAATGATTATTGCAGGCATCGTACTGAGCTTGACAGTACTATGAAAACTGAGTTGACCTCCGAGGCTTACAGGAATATCAGTGTTTTCACACTAAACTCTGAAAATTAATATTCTAGTCTGTTTTTGACATCTTCTGCATCAGAATATTTATGTGAAGAAAATCTTGATTCTGATTAATATCACCACCCATGTAGCAAAAACACAGAGATCTCTTTCTGCCTTCTCCTACCCAGACGTTTTCTTTTCTTCTTTCTCCCTTTGCCATTCTCAGAATCCCTTTCTGTGTGTGTGTGTGTGACTTGTCCCATTTTTGCTTCTATAGTCTGTTGTTGCTTGTCATTTCTTTGAAAACTGATTTAAAAAAAAAAAATCAACTTAGTGGGTCTTAATCGGTTCAAATATACTTGGTTTGAGACATGTAAGTTAGGACTATATGCAAAGTATTTCTTAATAATCATCTAAGGTCGTTTTAGTAAAATTCATTATGTAACAGAAAACCATATGACTTCTTTTTAGTTTGATTAACAAGATCAAACCTGGCATCATTAAGAAGATCAATCGTCTGTCAACTCCAATAGCTGGCTTGGTAAGTAATGACATCAAATCTAATATCTGGAGTATGATGCCAAATTCTATTTGTTTTTAATGTCTGTTCTCTTGCCTATTGTTCTTACGTGGTCTTGCTACAAAAATCCACTAAGTTTTCAAAACTGTACCTGCATTTCCCTTTTTTTAAAAAAAAATAAAATTGTACCACTGGCCCCTGTACATAAACCTATGCAGTGTTACTTGTCCTTATTTAAAGGCGACCATCCAGTTTTATATTCACAAGCTATTTCAGATATCCCTTTATTAGAGAATGGGCAGACTTGGGAGTATTCAGTGTAACTGGAATATTTTTAGAATCTGCTTCTCCCCACCCACAGCAGAGCTTAGGTTGCATTAAAATAACTGATGATGCAAAGATCTCTCTTCAGGCTTCAGCTGAGAGATTTGCCAATGTTTTGGCTGTAAAGCACATTGTCAGGGGGAAAAGGGGGAGGATACATGTATCTTTTTCACAGGAAATTCAAAAGATTTCCTGTATGCTGTCTGAAAATTTGCTGGTCAGGGACTGTGGGATGAATTTTGTAGCCATTTAGCATCAGAAACCGTTTTGTGGGTAAAATAATTTAAATAACTTTTTCTTCATAATTTTTTCCTATGAAAGCCTTGTTGGCTATTCATGTCTCTAGGGTGCCTAGGTATGTCACCAGAATATCAATCTCATCTTTAAAAGACCCAAGGTGAACAGGGACATGTACGTGATGCCTGTAACACGTGAAAGATCCCACTTTATAGTAAACAGGCAATCTCCACATGAGGGGAGGTTACCTGATTTCTTAACAGGAGTAGAATGCAAAACATTATGTGTATTTATATGTTTTAATGGGATGAGCCAACAAAACATCTACTTTTGCTGGTCAGCTGTGTATCTCATTAGAGAAGAAGCGTACTTAACTTGGCCAGAGGTCGTAAGATTGGGTTAACTTACCATATATTACTGCACAAGCTGAGAACATGCATTTTCACATCAAGTGCATGTAGAAAGTATTAGTTGCCTTTGTCCCAGAAGAGCTCAGGATATGAGGCTTGTGAATAACAAATGCTGCACATTCTTTTCCCATGAGGCATCCAAAAAAAGAGAGAATTAAAATGAAACCAAAATCATTCTGGTGAGAACAGTACAGTTATTCTATCAGCAGTTTTATAGCCTAAGTGGTCTCTGAAGTAGCTGATCGATCCAAACTAGAAAACCATAGGCTAGATTTAAGTTTAGTGTTCTCTTGAATCATAAGTGAAAGAAAATTCATTTTTAAATGCATTGTTTTTGCTTATTTTTCAACTGAATTTGGAGTATTCATTAGGCATGTAGTTTCTTGTAGTGTATTATTTTTCCTTCAAGTTGTTTCTAGTTCCTATAGGTCTTCAAATATAAAGGCGGAGAAAGAGAAATGAGTCTCATAAACCAAGATCATCCAGTGGTATTGTTGTTAAAATATCACTTGGAGTTATTGAGAGAGTAGTTATTGAGAGAGCTGAAGTTTGATGTTAACCAATGGGAAAGGTTTTATATCAGTACTTCAGTTTCAGATGATGATGAGGGCCATAATGGGAGTGTTTCGGAAGGTGATGCTTCCAGTGGCAGTAGGTATTTTCCCAGACATGAGAGGAATGCTGAGCTTTGAAGAGCTCAGCTTTCATCGCAGCACGTAAAACTCAAATAAAAACCACGTTTTTTTGCGTTTATAGAGAAGCAAGCATTGGTACCTGACAGGCTTAGGATACTGTGGCTGATAGAAAAAGCTTGCTAACAAATTACCTGGTAAGCTTGCTTGCCGCGTTCTGAAAATATTTTCACTGTTTGTTACTTGCTTCTGCAAATCTGCTTCTGGATGGTGTTTTGTGTGGCTTTGTAGAGGTGCAGCTGTCGCTTTTGCTATTTTCAGTCTTTCAGTCTTGCATTAATTGCTCCACATCAAGTCTTTATGAGTTTCAGAAATTACTGTTGTCAGGGAGACTTTACTGCTGTAGTTTTTGTTTGTTTGTTTTTTGAATCAGGTAGACATTTTAACTTCAAGAGATGGCTTTTTATTTTTTGCCCTTTTTTTTTTTTTTCCTGAAGGATAAGCAAATGCCTCAACCTGAAGTCCAGTCTTGCAAATCCTGTAATGTGAAGATCTTTTGGTCATGTTCTTTCTACAGCTCCTCTTCATGGTCTCTATACTTAAAGTCCATTTCCAGAACATATTATGTATTCATCATTGGGCAACTAGCATCTGTTTATCTCCTGACTTTTCTGACTAAAAGGAAATGAAACTCCTATATTCTTAAGTTTTGTTGCAGTCTGATTATGAGAAGATGACAAATGCTTTAAGGAACATCTTGGTTTTGTTTTTGTTTTTTTTTTTACTTCCACTCCAGGAATTTGTTCAGACTTGGTTTTGTTCTCTAGCGAGTTCATACATTTGACTTCTTAAGAATTTATAAGCTTTGTGTTCACTTCAAATACTTGGCAGGATTTTTTTCAGCAGTACAGAAATACAGTGCTCAACAGGCACCTGCAGTTGACTCTCCAGAAGGGTTTCATTATAGTGTTTCTTTGACTTTGTGGCTGTTTTGAAAACAAATTTCTTGAGTAAAATAGGAAGTGAAAGCCTATATGAATAATGAAATACTGTATTTTATATGGAGCAGGCACCTGCAGTTGACTCTCCAGAAGGGTTTCATTATAGTGTTTCTTTGACTTTGTGGCTGTTTTGAAAACAAATTTCTTGAGTAAAATAGGAAGTGAAAGCCTATAAAATACAGTATTTCATTATTCATATATGGAGTATTGTGTGCTGTGCTTTTTTGTACTGAGTTAGGGTAAAGTGTTCTGTTTGCTGTTTTTGAGGGTGTTTTTTAACAAAGTAAATGCATTATTCATTTGTTATGTTATATTTACTTTTGTGACACGTTTAATTATAACATCTGATGAGGCTTTACATCAGCCAGGTCACCTAAATTCCAAGCACAACTGAAAATAAGCCTTAGCTTTCACCTTCAGTTTTGATTATAGTGCTGTCTAGCAATTTTGGATGTTGATTGCAATGATTTAGGTGTAATTATGGCAGAATGGATAAATAAATATATTTTTTTCATCAGTTTGATACTGAAATGATACTCGGCATACCATTAAAGAAAAAATGGTGAACTGGTACTGGACAAACTTTTAAGTGTTTGAACTTATCCATGGAAGGCTGGGCTGCAGCTCGTGTGGAAGGGTTTGTTAAAACTCTTTGGGAGGGAGAGCTGGACCAGGCCATAACTTGATTTCCATCTAGCAGCTCACTGCTGCAGCCATGCTGCCCTCTTTCTCTTCAGAGGCATATACCTCATCGTTTGGGTAAGATCTAGCCGTCGTCTTAGCCATGTTTATGGCACAGAGTAGCAGTTCCTGAAGTCCTCTGGCATTTCTGGGGGATGTGGGTAAGGGTAACCAAAAGGTCAGAGGACTGTAGAAGCCAGGGTTTCATTATGCATGGTAGTGAGAAGGCAGTTTGCCTTAAAAATCCACTTTTTCTGGTTCATACTTATGTGAAACAGAGATGGGATTTAAAGAAAATGACTCAAACTGATAAATCTTGCTGGATTTGGATCTTGCAAAATTATTTTGCTTAGAGTTTGGGCCGTGTATAGGGAGAGGGCAGAAATAAAATGAATGCATAGTAAAAGCAAACCCAAAGAAAACCTGATTCTTCATACATATGTGCTTTTCAGCTTGAATCCCACCTTGTGAGATGGTTTGTATATAATCACACAAGGGTGAGGACTTAGTGGTCTGACAAAGTACTTTCCAGCAAGGCTCCAGGGAACGTTTTGAGACACGTCTGGCTGCAGCACTGTTGTTCCCCAGAAACCTCACATTTCCAATTCGGTTGGCTGAATATTGAGAGAATCATGAGCCAGGATGGAAGTCATAAGACATCATGAGGCTGTGGGAAGATGAATGAGTTTTGTGTAGTAAATGCAAGCTCGATGTCGCTGTCAGAATGATACATTGCTCATGATAAATGATGGTATGCTCTGTAGCAAGGTGAAATTTTAGTTTCCAGCTGAGACCAGGTGATGAAGCAAATTCAGAGTTAGAGTCAGTATCTCCTTTGAAGAGTGGTAGCTAACGGGAACCTTGCCTTGCAACGAAACGATTTCGCTGTTCAACACCATCATCCATCTTTCCTTGCAGCTCCTGTGAGTCAGATGGAAGTGCAGCGCTTTGCTCTGTGGTTGGGAAATGTTTCGGCACATCAGAGGGGCGAGGGCTGTGGTGAAACCACAGGGCAGAGTAGAAAGCTAATGGGTTCTTAGAACTGTAAATGAAATGCCATTAGCACTTTTGTTTGTTTGTTTTGAAGTTGGTCTTTATTTCAAATGAGTAGCGAAGTTGCTAACTTTGACTTTCTGTGTGAGTGCTGGATGAATGTTGGTACCAAATGTCATCTTCATTAAGTTCCTCAGCTTTGACAAAGGGGTTTTTGTTAACTTGTGTTTCCTTTTCACACAAGGAAATAGCCCTGCAAATCTCTAGGCAGTCCCAGGTTTGAACATGTGCATGTGAAATATTGTAGGGTGGAATTGTTTTTGTTCTAGGGGGGAATTGGGTTTCCTTCAGGGTGAAGAATGTCTTGATAGTTTTCCAGGCAGGATTTCTTAAACGCTTATTTTCCTGGTTCATCAAAGCCCAACATGCCATTCTGACAAGTGCTACTCAAGCATCGTTCCCACTCTTTAAAGCAATTTGATATAAGATCACTACATTATATAATTTACTTATTTAATGTATCAGAAGGTATTAATTCCACTTGCATTAAGATAACCACCTCAAATAATGAGAGAGAGCCACTTTGTTATGGGGATCATGGGCATGTACCTACTAAACCAGGAAAGTAGAGAATAATAAAGGTAAGAAGGGAGAAAGAGGAAAGAAATCTATACCAAAATGAAAGGGGAGATAAAGACAGGAGTGGAGGAGGTAAAAATGCTGCCATTAAAAAATATTTTTCTGAGTTTTGTGCCTAACGCTCTGCAAACCGTGGAACCACCCTGGTGCTTCCTTATCTCTTGTCATCAAGTAGAGCTGAACAAAATTTCCTTTTCTGTGGGAAAGTTTTCTTGACAAGGTTGGGGGTTTTTTTTGTGTTGCAAGGGAATGGCATGCAGAAGACATTTTGAGTTTAATATAGAACACATTTAAAACAATTTGTCAGGTGTAATCCACACTTGAAAAATGAAGATTATTTCAGTTGTATGTTTTATTTAGGACTTGGCTACAAAGTTCCTTCTCCTACACTACTTAAGTGGTAAACACAACTAATTTGATTTTAAGTTTAAAAATCTGATGGTAACATTAGTATGAGAAGTTTTAATTTTTAAAAAATAACCCTTTTTTTCCAAAGCAGCTTTATTTCAAAAGTTCAATCCTCTGTGCTGAAAATGCTTTCTTCTGTTGTTCATTTTCCTGTGTTTATTATAGCCTTTATGTTGGCCCTTCCTTTCTCCCCCTTCCTTTCCTTTCTCCCCCTTCCTTTCCTTTCTCCCCCTTCCTTTCCTTTCTCCCCCTTCCTTTCCTTTCTCCCCCTTCCTTTCCTTTCTCCCCCTTCCTTTCCTTTCTCCCCCTTCCTTTCCTTTCTCCCCCTTCCTTTCCTTTCTCCCCCTTCCTTTCCTTTCTCCCCCTTCCTTTCCTTTCTCCCCCTTCCTTTCCTTTCTCCCCCTTCCTTTCCTTTCTCCCCCTTCCTTTCCTTTCTCCCCCTTCCTTTCCTTTCTCCCCCTTCCTTTCCTTTCTCCCCCTTCCTTTCCTTTCTCCCCCTTCCTTTCCTTTCTCCCCCTTCCTTTCCTTTCTCCCCCTTCCTTTCCTTTCTCCCCCTTCCTTTCCTTTCTCCCCCTTCCTTTCCTTTCTCCCCCTTCCTTTCCTTTCTCCCCCTTCCTTTCCTTTCTCCCCCTTCCTTTCCTTTCTCCCCCTTCCTTTCCTTTCTCCCCCTTCCTTTCTGGTTTTTTAAATAACCTGAATTATTCTGTATTAAATCCCTGCTCTGTGAATTTGACTAGTATGGGCTATATTAGGAAGACTAATAGCTTGTCTGGTATGAGAAAATGAACATAAGAGAACTCCTTTCTATTCTTCATGACAGGTGAGGAAGGGCAAATACACAAACTAAGTTACACGAAAGCTACTGTTGTTTTCTTTGCTTTGCTATCAAACACCAAAAAATTAAGGCTCAAACCCAGACGGACTTGCTGATTGTGGAGCGGTTGGCAGTGTCCAAATATGCTCGTAAGAAATAGCCTCATATATTTTGGTCAAGAGGTGACTAATGAGCTGATAACAGTTTGATGCACTCTTCTTGTTTACCCACCGTCTCTTTTTGCAGCGATGAGGGAGTAACACTGAGTGATGCGGAGCCTTGCTTTTTCTTTAAGTCACCTTTTTGACAAGGAGTAGAACATGCCACAGCCAGTGTGTGGTGGCTGGGGGCTCAGCCTCCAACTCCCTCTCTCGAGGCTCATCTGGGTCTTGGGATTTGGATTTGTCTGTGGGCTGTAAATTCGGAGGTACAGGGGGACCACGTGCGCAGCGGTGCTGCAGAGAATGAAGTTGTATAGGTCCTATTTGATATCTTTAACCTGGAAGCTGATTAGTCTATTTATTGCCTTCCATAAGGCAAGGCACAAGATGATACACGTCTTTTTCTGAAAAACTGGTAATTTCAACATCTAAACAAAGTTAAAGAGGCAGCATCGCCTGTTTTCTGGATGAGTAGTCCAAGTGAAGTGCTCAAAGAAGTTTCCTGGATGTAAAAAGAATTTATATTAGTCTGAGAAAATACCTTTTCACTTAAGAAGTGACACAGCATGGTATGTTGAAAGTAGCCACCAAACAATGTGTTAAAATTCTTACTTAATGAATTTTGGTGAGCTTTTGTCAGTGCTATGAAAAATGTGTTTTCTGTTGTAAAATTCAAAAGTTTCTGTTGCCATTACTTCAGAATCCTAAGTAAATGTTGCTTAAGATCTGGAAAAACGACAAGCACACAAACTAGGGGATGAAAATTCCAATTTGAAAAAAAATATAAAAACCTTTTCTTGTCTTTGTAAATTTGTGAAGCATTTTAGAAAGCCGAAACTATATTTATGAATTTAATAAAAATGTTATCTCTTTTTATATAAAAAGTTTTTACAATGTTAAACCTCAAAGTACTTCACAAAGAGCTTTTTACCATAGTTTCAGTTCTACATCTAAAGATGTGCAGAGGGTGTTTTAGTGGCTTACCTGAGGCCAGTCAGTAAGTCAGAGAAGAGTAGGGGTGAAATTTTTACTCTTGGCCCAATTATCTCATAAATTATACAAAGGGGGGGGAAAAAAAAAAGGAGAAGGAAAAAAATAAAGCCTGACTTGATTTCTGAGAACCTAAAACTATAGATTCGCAAATGTCAGGAGTGGTGCAAGACCTGATAGGAATGTATGTGGAGCTATAAATCACTTCTGGTACTTTTTCTACTGTCTGATTGGAAAGAAGAATGTGGCTTGTATGGAAATACCTCTGTCAGACAAGTAAGAAAAGAGGGTTGTGTGCTAGAAAGGAAGTGTGGTTATTAATAGTTAGAGATGACATTGTTCTATAGTCTTTCAATGCCTGATAGTGGGAGTATGTAATCTCGGCAGTGGTTTACTGATGTTTTGTGCCCTTCTGCTTGAAAACATATGGTACATTTTAGCCTTAGCTCTGAATTTCCTTTAATTGTTTTCTGTTGCTGCCTAAACACTTTGAAATGTAGGGTGTGGGGAAAGGGGAGGTTGATGCAAACTCTTTGTGACATTTTTAGTAGCTGCTCAAGACTTCGATCAGGAAGAATGAAACTCAGCTGCTGGATTGAACTTGACAGTTTTTGGGTGGGTGATGATGATGATGAAGTGAAATGTATCTAGGAGGCACAAGTGAGGAGAAATTAGATGGGTGCAGACCCCGAGAAATGGGCACTGAACTGCTTGCCCTGGTCTCTTGCCAGGGGACAGTAAGTGCTGTGCCTGTTGGTTGATCTCCCTGAATCAAAAGTAGTGTTTTTGGAGGTGCTTTAAATGAGATCTGTGTTCCAAACTGATGCTTCCAGTGTGTTACTGGGAAGAGATATCAAAATGCTAATTAATTAAATGAAAAATTCTTGTAAACTAACTGTAAAGTAATGTGATTGGCAGCAAGAGTTTCCTAACATAGAAATTATTCATCCACCTTAATGCTCTAAATCAAAGCTCTGAGAAAGTATCACCTCTTTTGCCTCAACTTGTCAGCACTTAGAGAAATACATAAATATGCACATAAACATGCCAAATGAACTGCAAAAAAATTCCATTTCTCAACTCAATCAGCTGTCTGTGGTATACTCTGCCATTTGTACGTTATTTTTATTTCCTTAAATAGCTGATGACTGTTTCTGTGTTTGTAAAGAGACATTCCTTCCTACCTGGAAAAAGAATGTCAACCATGTAGAAAAGGTACACACCTTAAATCATACCTGTGACATTTATAATGCGATCTCTCCTGCCTTTGCCAAGGAAGCGCGGTTTTGAGATTTCTTGAGGCAGTTGGTGTTTATCTGTGTTAAATCTTTGTAAGCTGGATGCTACAGTAGTGTTTTTTTCTCTGGCTTGTCAGATATTTATTGATGTATGGTGCTTTAAATTCATGACAATTTCCGAAGAAAGTAGATATTAATTGCAGCAGCGATAACTTTTTCTGTGGTATTGGTACCGGAGCTCCTATAGCTATGCTCCTCACTCTTCTGTTCGGCACAAAAATCTTCATGCCACGTCTTTTAACGCCTGTCTGAACACCTCCACGCTCGCGTGCTCATGCTGAATCACCTCTCCTCTGGTGATGTAATGTAAAAGATCTATTAAATATGATGCCAGCACCAAATGCTGTCGAACACAGGGTGCTGAGACGCTGTAGCCATGCGGACTGACCTTGCTTTCAGCGGGGAGTGAGGGGAGGCGTGAAGAAGTACGATGCTGCTCCTCTTGAGAAAATGAAAGATGTCTGGCTACTGAAAGAAGCAAAGTTAGAAGAAACTTCCAAATTTTCTTCTAAGAAAAATGAAGGACTAAATCATAGTCTTAAAATCAGGGACTATATGACTTGAGGATCTGGGGCAACTTGCTGTGTTTCAAGCCATATGTACAGAAGGGCTGAAATTCATCTATATCATAATGTTAACCTGTGTGAGCAAAACAGAAAGACTTGTGTATACAAATAAAAAAGCCGAGGGAGGCAGCGAGGAGAATGCTCTGCCAAAACTTTCAATGTTTCAAGAACAAGGAGGTCTTTACTTCTTTTATTACTCATTAGGCTTCAGGGGAGTTTCACCTTGAAGTGGATTACTGTCATTCCAGTTCTGTGTAGTGGGGTGACTTGGCACTGGAGTGTTTTATACACTTGGCTTGTAAAGTCTGTTTTGTATAAACCGCTCAGGGTGAAAAGCACATCACTTGAATTTTTTTTAATTTTTTTTTTTATTTTTTTTTCCTTGACTTTGACTGGAATGCAGGTAACTGGTGGGAAAGTTAAGGCTTGTCTAAACAGAGAAGTAGCCCAGGACGGTTATTCCATGCTGGCTTCCCAAGCCTATACTTTCTTTACAGTAAAAATTCCTGCGAGTAGGTGCACTAAATTCCCTCTGTCTCGTCCAAAATGGGATGAAGCTGTGAAGAGCAGAGAGCTCTCTTGACTACCAAGGCATGCCTGTTTAGGGTGCCCACATGGTGTACTTTTGCCCTTCTCCTTTCCAGTTGGCCTTATTTGGTAGCAGTGACATCCCTGAAACACACCTGCAGTTTACAACCCGGTATTCACTCTCTCTTATCAATAAAAGGTTTATTTGGTATATGTTGTTGCTGTAATCTATGGCTGTAATGTCATAGTGAAGGTTACGCTGTTGCATGGCAAGAGACATGAACCTGGGAGGTATTTTGAATTCCTGGGGACAGTTGGTCCCTTCCTGTGCCAAGCACCTAGAAAGCTGTCAACTCACAAGTCCTGCTTCAAAAAAACCACCCCATTAATTTCTGTTGTCCGTTTTCCTTAATTGCATTACTCCAGTTGGAAAGAAACTGTGGAGCTTGGTCCTTCAAGAGGTTGCAGGCAATGAGGTGGGCCAGGCAGAGAGGTCTTCTGCTAGCCATTTCCCATGGCAGTGGGCAGTGCCAGGAGCTGAGGAACAAACTCTGGGGAAGATGCTTCAACACGCACCTTAGTCTTACAAAGGTCTGTAATTGGCTGCTGTCATTGCAGATGGAGTTAGGGTTTGGAGGATGGATGGGCCTCTTTGTCCAAAACCAAAATGCTGCTTATCTAAAGCTGCTTCGGCACATGGTTTCTGTAATGATTGAACGCTGGTGAGGCCTGTGAATTACAACAGTGGTGACTAATATTCCTCTTCCTGGCTGTGATTTACAATTATTGATACTGGGAGCACTACTGTAACGGGAGACTTTGTTCATAAAGATTCATTCCTGCATTCTGGCAGCCCAAGCACCTCCTTTTTGAGAGGAAGGCTGGAATTGAAGAGTTGGATTCTGTAATCATGCGTAGAGCTGGGGCAGGGAATCCTTGTGTCAAGGAGCACAGTAATTTATTATTTTACGCAATGTCGAAGAAACAACGAAGGGCACATGGAGAGGAGTGGCAAAGCAATTAGTACCGTTTCTGATCTTTGGCCAATACAGTGCTCCATGCATGCTGTTCTAAGTGGGATAATTTACCGAACAGAAGTCTTGAGGTCACTCTAAGTCAAATTATGCCCACAGGATGGTGGTTTTAATTATTATTTTCAGCTTTGGGCCCAAAAAGGGAGGGGAAAAAAGTAATTTAGCTATTCCACCTGCACCTCCTCCTTCTTTGAGTTCAAGGTCAAACCTGTCGGCAGCTGTCAGAGAAATCCGGAGAGCCTTAGGAGCTGGAATCGCGATCTGCAGACAGGATGACTGGGTGATGGACACTGAGCATCCCAGTGTGCAAGGCCAAGGTGGTAATTGGGAGTTCCTGGCTCCCAGGCCTGTGGTTGGACCACAGTGTTGGTTCAGCCCCGTTCTCTGCTCTCCCCCTCACCCCTTCTGCCCCCACCCCGCACCCAGCCCTAATAACTGAAACGTACCTCCGAGGAAAAGCAAGTTACCCGACTTGCTCAACGGGCTCCTGCTGTAGATTTCTTCCTTTACTCCACCTCTGAATATAAACAACGCATAGCTGTGCAGTGATGCTGCTGCAAAATGCAGCTCTAAATTCTGCATGGAACTGATTTGAGCCAGCTTCAGCAGTTTGTATAATCCTGCATCTATAAAAAAATTTTTCTCCACTTTAAAAAAATACCTCTTTTGTGATGGAAATGGACCCTTACTTAAGGGAATGCAAGTGCCAATAAGGAGGGTTTGTCGTGAATGTAGAACTGAAGGGGGCATAATGTAAGCTTTCAAGATGAATCTAAATGTCTTCATAAATGTAGTAATAAGAAATATGCCTGTTAAATAGGATATTTTCAGATAATTTCAGATAATTTTCTGTAGCCAAATGAATGCATCAGTGTCTTTTCCTAAAATGTCAAAAATGTTTGTTGCTAGGCACTGAAGGTACTGAGTGATTTTTTTAATTTTTTTTTGATTTCTTTCTTTTTTGGAGGAGGGTGGAAATTGAAAACAACTTCTGGCACCAAGTCACGGTCTGGGTGATGCTGTAATACTTCCATGCAAACAGGCTTCACGGTCCTGAGAGCATTGGGTGCCATTCTGAAAGTACCTTCCCATCCTTCCCCTTTGTACTCTGGAGAGGAAAAAAAAACGCAGCAAACTAAAAACGCCATTAAAAAAAACCCACACCAAAAAAAACCCAAACTACAAAACAAACAAACAAACAAAAATTAAAACAGAGCATAAATAGCAGTAGAAACAAAGGCTTTAACTGAAATGGTGAGTATTTGCATGAGTAAGAGACAAGAGGCTGCCTTGATCTATTGGCTGATGCAGCCAGGAAAAACAGAAAAACACTATGTTAATTGAATTGTTTTTCTCCCAGATGCCAGCTGAATTGAAAGATGTGCCATGACTTGTATGCCTACAAGATGTTGCTGTGTTTCGGTGCACGCGTAGGGTTTCAGAGAAACAGTTAACTAAGGAGAAGACAGGCTTACCACACAGCAGGGCTGCACCCTAAAGAAAGCAAATGTTTTTACATACTCGTTTAAATTAATATTCCTGCCCCACCTAGATAATCATGATAATGAGGGATTTATTTTTTTAATTAAATTATGGCTCAAACATGCAAGCCGAATTTAGCGTGATATTGCATTGCACATACGTAGTCAAAATAAGATGGTATTTACGTGTTCTTATTGTGGAGACCTCTCTTCTTATTTACCTTTTACTTCATGTTCTTTCACTTCAGAGATTTCTAAAATTCGTTTTATACTTTACGCCCTGTATGTGCCTTCTCAGGTTGTTGTTACGGTTTTGTTTTTCTTTCTTAAGGCCAACTCTTCCTTGAAGCTTTTTGCATCTCTACTTCCATCTTTTCCCTCATTTCCCTGTTGCTCATGCTAGTTTTTTGTTTCTGGTTTAGAGTGGTTTAGAAGTGCTTTCTTTTATCTTTTTCTTTTCTTTTCTTTTTTTTTTTTTCCCTCAGGCATTGAGGAACCTAGGTACTTCGCCATCACCACTAGCACCTTACCAGTGCTGTATGTTTGTCTTTTCATAGTGCTGCTTCAACTTTGTCTCAGATTCTTGCCATGGTGATGTACATTATGAGCTAATTACAGGTGCAAGCACAGCGCCGCTGGCAGTGGTGATCCCTCAATTATTATTTTTTTTGTTAAATCACTCTTTTAAATTTTTAATTTTTTTCAAAAGGAAGGGATCCATAATTTTACGTCTTTTCATACAGTGATTGGCTTCGTTCTTCTTTGCAGTCTGGAGGACAGTGATGGGAATAAGGAGCCCTGCAATGGCAGCCCTGCTCTTCCCACCCCATCCATCTGCTGGGGCTGCAGATCTCTGGCTTCTGCCTCTTACCTATGAGCAGAAGCAGCACTGAGGTCCACCGAGGACGGACAGGGAAGATTCAGCTCTTTTCTCATACCCATGAGGCTGCAGGAGTAAGAAATGCCACCCTGCTTCGCTGGGATGTTGGAGAGAGGGAATGGACCACAGTCTCACTTGGGTGTGGCATCTTGGCTCCTTCGCAGCTCTGGTTAGAGGGGCATGCCTTGTCAACAGGCAGAGGGAGTGTTTTGTGGCTGGTGATGCCCCCTGGGGACTAGAAAGGCAGAGTATGCCTGAAAGCATGCGGTATTATTTGTTGTTCCCCTCAACACTGATATTTAAATGCCTGCTCGTGGATGGCCTGCTTCCCACTGCCAGCTCTCTTGCTCCTCTGTTATGACTTTGCAGAGCTTCTGGGTGCGGTTTACTTTGAAGTTTGAGGCAAAAATGAAATGCTGAATGGTAATGGCTCTACCTAGTCGGCGTCCTGTGTTGTGCTTTTCATGTAAGTCTCTATGGCGTGTGGGAAACTCGAGTCATGCTGGGAGCATCTGAAATGCTCTGCTGTTTCATCATACACACCGTCTGGGACAAAAAACAGTCCCCCCTGCCCTCAGTCTCCTTCCAAGCTCTTCACCCCCTCCCATCAAAACACTTAGAAGTAGTAATAAGGGACCAGAAATGAATTACACTTCAATTTTGTGGTTAAGACTTCAGGCTTTATTTTTGTTGTAATTTAAACCCTGTAATTCTATGATGCTAATTCCAGCTTCAGATGCTCAAGGAAATGCATCGATCGAGCTTTGTATTAAAATCATCTAGTGGATTTTTGTCCACATTATCCCTGTTAGTTCAGAAGCTTTCTCTTTTAATGGTTGGAAACATTAGGTTTTAATGTATTTATATTTATAAATGTATTTGATCTGCCTGACTGTGGATCCTTGCTTTTGGACTGGGCAGCTCTTCTCTCCCTGTCTGGTTTTGCTTCTCTGTTACTGGCTGATGGCAGCAGCGTTACCTCTTGTGCTCCACTTTGTTGATGCCATGGAACCAAGCCATCCAGTTCTCATTACATAGGTCCCTTGTCTTCCCTCATCATACTCATCTTCCTCTGCATCTCTGCTAATTTGATCCTTTCTGAAATTTAAACAGCGTGCCCTCATTTGCAGAGATTAGGAACACCTCAGTGGCAGAGGGGGAGTTGTGGACACAAGCATGAACCCTTTTTTCTCAAAGATGCTGCTTGGGTGACTTGTGGTGACCAGGGGATATGTCTGGTGCATTATGCTTCTCCAGGCTTTTGAGTTCTGAATGTTTGAAAAGAATTGTTTTTATGAAGTAAAGTGGGATTCAGATTGCAGTATACCCTTTCAAGCTGAAGTGGTAACGACCATTAGTCTTATTACATTGGTTAAAGAAATAGCATGATGGCTTCTATATTTGAGTGCATTAATCACTGAACAATGTTCCTGTTCACATTTCTAGTGATAAATCTAATTGCAAGGTTGATAGCTTGTCACTTTTTTTTCCTGCTTATTTCTGTGGTGCTATTTAAAATTAATTTTCAGGTTCATTATTCTGGTAGAATTCGAAATGTCTGCTAGCTATTTTGAGACCCGTAGCTTCAGTGATTTAATACGATCATTAGGGATGGTCAAGAATAATTTGGCAAGGACAGTATTTAGAAGTGCTCAGTTGTTGAAATACCTTTTGGTGTCAAACTTGAGCACTAGCCTTTCAGGTGTCATCTCTCGATGCTCTGAGGGTCAGTTCCAGGCCCTGTCTGGAGAAGAGCTGGTGTTGGGGCAGTCACCTGCAAGACAGCAGGTGTGATCAAACTGTTGGCTTGGGAGCTGGGGGGAGACAGATTTGGAGCTGTGTTCTATCCTGCATCCGAGCACCATGAGTAGCTGCGTTCTGTGTTATCTCCCCCTGCCTCTGACCCGTTTCTGAAGGTCTTGACTCGTGTCAGCAATGATGTTCTGGGGGGCTGTAAGCATTATTTATCAGGAGGTTGATGCTTGATAGGTTTAATTGCTATGACACCTTCAAAATTAATTCTTTTGTGCACCAGCAGTTTGGTGGTTGTGCAGCTGAGCAGCCACTGATGAGCAACTCCTCTGCTTTGTTTTTGTTGCATTCAGGGTGTAGGCAGCATCCATTTCTCTAAATCTTTGACTCTTCTTCCTTGTTTACCTGCACAATGTGTTCATTCTCTGCAGTTTGGTTGACGTAACCCTTCAGTTTGTGAGTTTACGCTTGAGTTTTGGCAGCTGGTCAGACCAATCACGGCACGTTGCCCTGGTGTTGGTGTCAGTTCTGTTCAATGCCTTGCAACTACTTGTTGCTTCTGCTCTGTTGCTTTCTTCCTTTGCCTTTACCTGTTTCTTGGACTCCCCAGACCCATGAAGACTGATCTGGATGTTGGATGTATTTTGTTGTTTAACAGATAGTTCCTTCTCTCAGTGGGACTTCATGTGGCTTCTTGCGTGCAGAAGAGACGTTGCCTTTTCCTATTCTTGGGAGTTTTGGTGCTAGTGTGACACTCTAGTACTGATTGAATAAAACTGACACATCTAGCCGGTTTTCCCTGTATTTCTCAGGAAGGAAAAAAAGACGTTGCATGGAAAAGAAAAATAAATGCCCCTCCCAAGGCTGCATCCCCAGCGTGAAGCTCTACCTTGGCCACTTGTGCAGGCAGACCCTTGGGCAGTGTAGGAGCTAGTGTAGAGACGAGGTTGCCTGTCCTCCACCCTTCCCGGCCCCTTCCTCATATCTGCCACCACATCGTGTCCCCCATCATCAGCATCTTGTCACATCGCCCCTGCAGCAGAGCAGCCCCCACAGTGGCATGTCACGTGTCAGGCTTTGGGGCATGACCTTCATGGTGTGAGACACTTGGGATCTTTCGGATGTGATAACAGGGAGCCCTGCAGCCTGCATGGGGAATACCTTGTTGAAATATTATCGTTGAATGAAGCCGTGTATACAGACTGATAAGAAATACGAGAATCCTAGAGACCTTCAAAACAGAAGATTGAGGGGTTCTTGGATTTGTTTTACTTTTTCAAGTCTCTGTTAGAAGCAGCTGCTGGTTTTTTTGTGAGTTTGATTTTTTTTTTTAATAAATTTTAAGTGTCGGAATGATTATTACATCCAGCAATTTTGTGTCAAAAACAGGTAATAATTAAAGTCTATTAAATTGCTGAAGTAGAGCTTTTCCTTATTGTGAAACCCTGATACCAGTACCTTGACTTAGAAACCCTTTGTATGACAGGGCTGTGTGTAGCTTATGAATTAAGTAACTCTGTGTACCTTTTCCTGTGGCTTCCAGCTGAAGCGAGCAAGTGCGCAAGAGGGCACATTCTTCAGTTGTTGATAGCATTCCGCCTTAACGAGAAGGAATTTCTTGCCTATTGCCTATTGTTTATGAAGTGGAAAGAGATCACAAGTTGTATAATCTCTCTCTATATCGTTGGATTTAGTTTTGCCTTTTTTTTTTTTTTAAATAACCTTGCTCTTGCTATTTGGCTGATCTACAGCAGGTGCAGCAAGTGGGTGCTGTAGTACACTGCACCTATATTTTGTTATATATTGGTGTGAGCTGGAGGGGGTGGGAAGGGGTGGAGAGGAAGAGGAGGAACGCAAAGAAGAGAACCCCCCCCAAGTAAGGAAGCAGCAGAGCTGAACACGGTTTGGTTTCTGTCTCTCTGGAGCTTTGCACAGCAACCAAACCCAGACTCCAGGTGCAGTATTCCCTCATCGGTCTGTGAGCATAGAAACAGCGTGTCCCTCCTCTTCTTCCTCCCCTGCCAAGAGTTTCTGGGTGGTGAATGTCAGTAGCCGGAGTTATTTTTAAAGGCAAGAGGTGAGGCTTGTCGTGCAAAGCGAGGAAGAGGGCGTTTGTTTGCCGAGCAGAGCTGACATCAAAGTGGAGGCTGCTGCCGACTGGCTCGCCGCTGCCTTATGCCAGGTAATCTTTAACGTGTCCCTCAGTCACCGAGCTCGAACCCCAGCCTGCCTGTGTGCGCGAGGAGTGACCTGCACTCACGATCCAGAAGACTGCTTTTTTCTTTTTTTTTTTTTTTTTCCCTCCCAGTATTATTTCCGTGAGCTGGACTTTGACATTTAGAGGCTCACGCTAATCATCTTGCAAAACCTGCTTAGTGCTTTTAACTAAGCAACTGCTTTCTACTTCTCTTCACAGGATAATATAAATGTTTTTCTGAAAGCGTGTGAAAATATTGGACTGAAAGAAGCTCAGCTTTTTCACCCAGGAGATCTTCAGGATTTGTCCAATCGAGTTACAGTCAAGTAAGTTCTGTGGTTTTGTTTTCTCCCTCCCCTTCTCTTTCTAAGCTGTTCCATGATTTTTTTTTTTTTCCTTATGCTTGCCTATGGAAAAATTCTTCTCTAGATCTGGTACAAGCAATTCTGAATACTGTGGTGAGGGTTTAAACCTTGTTAAGACTAGCAGATGAGATGATTTAGTGTGAAAAAATGAAACATTATTATGCCTTACAAGCAAACTAATTGTTAATGAATATTTACAGCATTTAATATGAGATGGAAACTGTTCAGGTGATTCTAAACTTGGAATAAAATTAACTGTTAAATGATATCGAAAGCATCGTTTCCTTTTATATTGTGAGGTTACCAATGTAAAATCTGTAAGGCTGAGGTGGTACTTCTGACACTTATCTGAATGGCTCCAAGGCTCAGGTACAGTGCTCCTAAAGGTCTGCTGTCTCGCCGCTCCAAAATACTAATCAGGTGTTTGTCACATCCCCTATCAACGGGGGGTGAGTGGCTATGAGTAGAAAACAAGTACTGAATTGCACAGAGGGTAATTGTTTTCCTGTGAAATAGCAGTGGTTTGGTTCTGAAATATTATTAGTGGATTCTCAAATTTCAGTATTGCTGTGTCTCCTGACAGGAGTTTTATTACTAGTTTCTGAGAGGTTAAGGTGGAGCTTTACTGTACAGCCACTTAACAGGTGTTTTAAGATAAATGTGTCATGGAAAAGTACTGTCTTGGGGCACATTGCTTTGCTACAGTATTAACTATTTTTAATTGTGTTGGTACTAAGGGTGAATTTATTAACTCTCCAAGAATAAAACAGCTTTAGTGGGTTTTGCTGGAAACCTGTCAGGTTAAATCTTAAGAATGTATTCCTGTCTTAAATTACCAGTTTTATCAAAGAGGAATAGGCAGTAATCCTTCTGCAAATACAAGGGGAAAAAATATTGTGAAATGACGCAACTGCTTTAATTGGAAAGAAATCTCTTGTAGGTGGATCAGGCGGTAGCGTGTTCATATACTCTCTGCCTGGTTTCAGAATGAAAGTTCACACCGTTTTGAAGGTCTGATACTTGAGATGGCAGCGTGTTTTCCAATGTTTGACTCATACCCGAAACATAATTTCTCACTAATGTGATGTTGAGGGACTTGGCGCCTTTCCAGGACGCTGGTCTTCTCTCCGCTGGTTCCTACGTCATGCCAAAAGCCAGAGGGTGGGTAACCTCTGCCGTGCTGTAATTACCCGCAAAACCCTTGCTCAAGTTATTTTGGAGTGGAGGTTTGTTCCAAGGGTACAGTTGAGAAGGGTTGGAGTTGGTCAGGAGCTGGTCTTTGGCAACGTCGATAGCAACGAGCTGGAACCCTGGGGAGGTCGCAAACTGTTGTGCAAGGTGTGTTGTCCAACTTGTTCCTACATTAACTGCAGTGCCCAAGCAAGGTCAGCCATGAAATTTATCCAGTGGGTCTGTAAGCAGGGTTTTTTTTTTGATCCTATCAGCTCTGCTGCTTCCCTTCCCAGCTCTAGGAGGAGAGAGTATGGCTTGAATCTGAGGTTGCACTAAAGTAATGGAGTACCTACTCTGCAATGGATTAACTTGTATTTTTCAAAAAAGCAGCTTTAACCATGGACTCCCATGCAAGAGGTCTGGGTATAGAGTTGAAAGAGCTGCCAGCCTTATAGCCGTGCTCTTTTAATTTGGTTCAATATAAGTTTGATTTTCCACATGTTGTGTATCATGTGACAGTCCCACAGTGTGTGTAAAATGCTTACAGAGTAATTCAAAACTTCTGTATCTGAGCATGCTGTAAAGTGGTTAACTTAACTGTACCAGCACATTCTGACATGTTTAAGTGTTTGGAGAGGGTTGAGGGGAAGTTTTTATTCTGAGAAATGAAGGAAGTAAGTTAAATGAAGATAACTCTTTCCATTGAAAAGTTAATTGTGCGTCATTTGATTACCCGGAGGGCACGCTAATCTTCAGAGGGTTTCCAGAGGGAGTCATATGTGTGTCAGGAGAAAAACACTGTCTGATCAGGAGCTTTATCTGATGCAGTTATTATTTAATAGAAATATGTCATTTGGGCTGAATTACAAATTTCTTCAAAACTTTTAGGAAGCCATGCCTCAGAAAAGAGATACTGCTTCATGTCTTGCTTTTGTATTATCCTCTGTTAGTTTCAGAGTTAAAAGTAAATAATTTCCTGCCACAAAGAGGGAAAACTTTTTTTTTCTATGCTAATTTTATTAAAAGCTTGCATTTAATTTTTGGCTTTCTAACATTCCTAAGCAAATCCATTTTGCTGCTGTCCCCTGAGGCTCGTTGCCCACATCTCAAACCAACTGCAATAGGTTACACAGGTTAACATTAATGTGTGCCTGAAGCCGTGTGTATTTTGACACCTCAGCAGTATTGCCGTGTTCGGCTGTTGCACCACCATTAGCGTGTGCTTTTTATCTACCCAAAATAGATTAAATAAACTGTTACTTAAGCAGTCAGCCTTTCAGGCTAGGATGGCTGAGAACAGTGCATGGGTAGGATACGTGCATGTACTGCCGGGCATAAGAAGGTGCCCGATTTGCCTTGTATGTGGAGAATAGATAGAAGGACGATCATAGAATGTTAAGGGTTGGAAGGGACCTCCAGGGATCATCTAGTCCAACCCCCTTGCCAGAGCAGGATCCCCTAGGGCAGCCACACAGGAACGCGTCCAGGCGGGTTTTGAAAGTCTCCAGAGAAGGAGACTCCACAACCTCTGTGGGCAGCCTGTGCCAGTGATGCCATTTAAAGGGTGGGTTTGCTCCTCTTGCCAAGGAGGATGTGAGAGTTGTCATTTTATGTCGGAGCAAAACCAGACTCTGACACAGGCTGGGAAGTTGCATCTCCATCCCTGCTGCGCTTGGTCCTTCCATAGACTTTTCTAATTGCTCTGATGCCTCTGCTTGGTGGGAAGGTCCTGCAGGGGGAACACCTACCCCTGAGGATGATGGGCTCTGGGAAGAGGTGTTCTGTCTGTTCCTCCTATCCTGGCTGTCTTGCAGTTGTGTGGGATTCCTCCTCCTGACCTGGTGGGAAATCATAAGCTCTCAGGCTTTCGGCATCTCAGACTGCCGTCATGTCCACCTGGGCAGGCTCCCTTCCCAGCAGGAAGTTATTTTCTCCTCGTCCCTCATTTCTGAGCATGCTTGCTGCATTTCACTGTGCTTTCACTCCTTGAGAGCACTTTTTGTCTTATGAAGAGCAGTGCCAAGCCACTGAGAGATACCAAACTCTTTGTTTCTGTGTGGTGTGATGTTCTTGTGACACCTGAGTTAAGGTAAAGACCCCTTGTTCCTCATGGCTTGCCAGAAGCTATACTAAAAAAACAGTCTTCCTATCTGGTAGGGAGGTTGCCACTTCCACTTGCAGTTTGTTTTTGATTGCAGCTGAGATGATGCACGGCATAATGTGAAACCCTCCTCTGTAATTACTACTAGTATGTGGGATGGGAGAGGCAAGAATCCTCTTAAATATCCAGACTCTCAGTTCCAAGTGATTATGTGATTATCCTTTTCACAGAGAAAAAGCTCCTTAAAATTTTATTGTTTCAAAGTTTGTATGAAGAGGGCTGGTTAAAATTACTGGTTGCTGTTCAAAGCCTTGCAGACTTCATGCTTTGCCAGATCAGCGAAGAGATTAGTAGTCGGGTGATGTGGAAAAAATATACTGGCATGGATGATTTCTTTTCTGCCAATGAAAATGGGAGTGTGGATTAACGTCTGAGATTTATAATTCAGTCTTTCTGTAAATCTGCAGAAGTTATTGCTCAGTGGTATAGTGCAGTAATGTGTCATGTGTTGCAGTAAAAATTCTCCACATGGATTTATTCCTTCCATACGATGTCCAGAAGTCATGTGCAATATCTTCTTGTTTCATGGCTAGTTTGTGTAAATGCATATGTGTCTCTCTTCAGTTCTTTCAGTATATTTGATTTTTTTGTTACCCTAGCATTTAATTATTTTTAATCAGAGATGTTATTTTAAAGCCCAGAAGCTTCAGCTTGTTTATTTGGGGTTTTTTTTGTTGTTGGTTGATGGGTTGTTTGTTTTTTTTATAATAATGCAGGATTGTCTTAATACTTCGTTTGATTCTTTTTTAGTTCTATCAAAGTAAGAATGTAATAAGAGCTTAGTGACTCTCAGTTGTCAGCATGGTTACTATTTAAAAATGTTAAGCACTTCCTTACCCAGCTCTTTAGAGGTGACACACCCAGTTGTTCCCAGCTGTGGAAGGGTTCTCAGTAAAATCATGCCACGGAGTTAAAAGTGAGAGCTTGTTCACGCAGACACCAAACTTCTATTTGGATGGAATGTGTTAGCCCAATTATCAGCTTTAAAGGAGGCAGCCTGAACAATCAGACAGATGGCATCATTAAAATCTGTCTTGTCTTCCAAGTAAATTATTTTTTCATCTGAAAAAAAATCTCATTGTCTAAAATAAGGTATCCACTTAAAGAATCACATTAAATCCAAACAACTGTGGTTTGATAAATGAAAATATTAAACTAAGCAAAAAAAGTTATGAAAGAATTTGCTGCTTTAATCTGACATAACTGATGTTTTTTTAAAGCTGCTACAAGCCCCTGAGCCCTGAGTTTGAAATATTACTACAGGGTTATGTTTAGAGTAGGTCTTGAATGAAACTCAAAAATTGTCTCCAAAGATAGCTGGAGGTATGTCAGCACCTTGCAGAACTTGATATTTGGATGAGGCCTTTGACTTTTTGATGCTCTGTACTTCTCTTACACATTATCAGTCCTGTACCCTAAATCCAGTGTAAATCTCACGAAGCAAACAGAAGACCTTGTTGAAGAAGTGTTGTTGAAGTGGGATTGAGTACTTGAGATGGAGCAACAGAGTTCTGACTCTAGCCCCTGACATTTCTAACTTTTGGATAGTTTTATCTATTGATTTAATGTTCCTTTGGCTCAATCATTTTTAATTGCTTCCTAAAGCAAAAAACAACGCTGGAAAAATCAGAATGCTGTGCTTTTTGTAGCATAAAGCACTACATAACAAAAGCTAAATGGAGAGAATCAACAAATGTTTTCTTGTCATGTTCATCCTTGTGTTGAGGCATTTCAGAAGCTGAATCTCTGAGGCAGGCTCTCTATTTCAGTTCAGAGATAATACTTTCTGAATTTAAAAGACCACAAAAAAGTTGTTCAGAGATTAGATGCTTTTTGAAATAAAGCCCAAGAAAATGAAGTAGTTGCTAAGTGATGCAGTTGTAGGCATGTATTCTGCATCTCTTAGTCCATCTGGAACAGGGTATATTTCATAGAGTTTTCTTCTGATTAAATAGGAATGAACAGTTATATCCATTATACCAACATAAACTATTTTAAGCGTGCATAGAGAATCACTACCTACCATATCACAGCAATTCTCCCTTACTAAGCAACTGTCACTTTTTAGGGGTTGCCATATAGGAAGTCTTCTAACATCAAGTTAAGCCAAGCACAAGGCATCCTTTACCTTCTTTATTCCATAACAGAGGTTAAAATAACTCTGGGGCCTCCTTTCAGTGATGAACTTGCCTCACTTGCATTTTTGGGTACAACCACTAAATGTACAGGCATAACAGGGTTCCTGAGAACAGCAGTGAAGCAGTAACAGAGAGGGGCTGAATGCAGGAACCGTCTTCCAGTTCTGTGTTCAGTGTGTAGCAACTTCCTATATTCTTTGTGTGGCAAGAAAATAACTGTAGATTTTACTTTCAATTTAGAAAAGAGATTTTTGTTTTGTTTTGTTTTTAATATCAATTGATGGTTTCTCATGACTTTCATGTTTTTCCTGTCTAGTTCTGGGAAATATGCTGGGTTTCCTGATTTCTGCTTGTGTTTCCTCTCAGGGTGCTTTCTTCTGCAGGATCAACAAAGGCAAAGTGAAATTTCTGTTCTGTGGGGTGAATGATGCCAAACCGGACACTGAAGAAAGCAATGTGCATAGGATTGTTGTCAGTGCTCTTAGAAATCTGTTTTTTAGAGAGCGTTAATTGCAAAGACAGTACCACCTCTCAAAGTTAGGAGGAATTTTTTTTAGGGTTGCTTTGCAGGGAACACTCAGATCTTTGAACTGTCTGGCAAGGGGCTTACCTGCAAGCTTGAGGTGTAATGATGAAATACTCCTTTGGAACTTGTGTCCCATTTTGTAACTGGTGAAGAGCTGCCTCACAGGAGGCAGAATCAAGACAGAGACACAAATTGACCACAAACTGGCTTGCACAGTTCAAGTCAGTTTGTAATCAGGTAGCTCAGAGATGGTGTTTGCCATTGATAACACTGAATTCATACTTGGGTCGTTTTCCGTATCTAATATATTTGCAGAGTGATTATATCTTCTTGAAAGCTTTTTTGCTCAAGAATTTAATGCTTATAAGAGTGCATGATGGAGCTGAACCTGAATTTGCTGTAGCGATTTTTTTTCCCAAGAAACATGCATTTTAATGAATTGGAAAACCTAGTTCTAATATGGCTTCAAGAAAAAACCACAAAAAAAACCCCAAAACAAAACACCAAAATCACACAATACAGCACCACCCTTTCCTGCCTTTTTATTTTGTGTAGAATGGAAAATTGTGAACTGGATCAAAGCCAAGTGCTTCAGTGCAAGAAGTATGATAGTAGTTAGCCCTAAATTTATATCTGTGTGAGGTCTCCAGAGTCAATCACCCCAAAGACTTGGACATAAAGGTTTAAGAAACTCTCTTTGAATTGAGATGGAAGGAATACAGTATCTTGTGGGTCTTGAAAACTAAAATGCAAACTGTTTAACCAAAATTTAATTAGAAGAATGAATGCTGTGTTTTTGTTTTCTTATATCCAGGGAAATAACATTTCTTAAACATGTGGTTGTAATAGGCTTTTATTGTGGTAACAGAGTTTCCTAGTGACACTTTCCTTGAAATGGAAAAGTGCAGCACCCTCATTTCAGAGTGACTCTAGAAATATTCCGATGACTTTCTAAGTGTGGAAATTTTCTTTTGCTATGGGCATTTTCCTAGAAATAGGTAGCATTTATGGCAGTTAATCTTCCTTGGTAAAGCTGTATTCTAAACATTGAAATTTCTGTGCTTTTTTTTTTTTTTTAGGCTATAACTAATTTCAAGATCAGGCATTTTGCATGTTTGACTTTTGTTTGTACTGATGACAGTTATGCAGAAGTATGGAAAATGAAAATAGGATATGTTTTATCAGTCTTGAGAAACTATTGCACTTAGTGTAAAATACTAATGCTCATGTCATTAGTTTGTATAAGCTTTAAATCATTCCAGTAAAATCGTTGTAGGCAATAAAATATATCCCAGACTTTGGACCACTCCGAGTCTTCAGTGTAAAGTCTATAACGTGTTGGGTGTGGTGCTGTTCAATCTTTCTAGTTTATCTGTGAAGTTTCTGGTCGTTAAGAGAAGTGTTTGAGATTTGTTCATTTTTTTTCTGTTGAGTAATTTAACAGGTAATAATTTTTACTTTCTGTATGGGATTATAGAATCATAGAATGCATTGGATTGGAAGAGACCTGTAGAGGTTATCTAGTTCAATCTCCCTGCAGTGAGCAGGGACATCTGTAACCAGATGAGGTTGCTCAGGGCTCCGTTAAGCCTGACCTTGAATGTCTCCAGGAATGGAGCCTCCACCATTTCTCTGGGCTACCTGTGCCAGTGTTTCACCACCCTCATTGTAAAAAATGTCTTCTTTCTATCCAGTCAAAATCTACCCTCTTCTAGTTAAAAACCACAACCCCTTGTCCTGTGGAAACAGGCCTTGCTAAAAAGATTGTCCCCATCTTTCTTTCTTATAGGTTCCTTTTAAGAACTGGAAGGCTGCTATAAGGTCTCCCCAGAGCCTTCTCTTCTCCGGGCTGAACAGACCCAAATCCCTCAGCCTCCCCTCATAGGAGAGGTGCTCCAGTCCTCTGATCGTTTTTGTGGCCCTGCTCTAGACCTGCTCTGACAGGTCCATGTCTGTCCCCTGTTGAGGGCTCCAGAGCTGATCACAGTAAAAACACTTTTGATAGTCTTTGATTTTTACCTTTTATTTTGTGAGATGATTCTGCTGTAAGAATGAAAAGCCTCTGGAGTTGTGTACCTGTACCTACAAGTGTACAGGAGAAGTCTAAACAAATTTGGAAAAAAAAAAAGTATTAGTGTGTATTAGTTGTGTCGACCAATTCAAGTATCTCGAGTGGATACTGGAATTTAAATAGTTATGCTACAAAACTGAGTGATTTGCTGAAGGAGGTTACCAGTGGCTTTCTCTCTCTGGACACGTTCCCGTGTTGACCTACTGTAGGTGATCCTGCTCTGGCAGGGGTGCTGGACTAGATGATCTTTCAAGGTCCCTTCCAACCCCTAATGTTCTGTGATTCTGTGTTGGTTTGTTCAAAGTCCATATTTTTGATCCTATTACATTTTAAAGGTATATCTGGAATAACTATTTTGGGGGTAGTACAAAACCATTATTACTGAAAGCCTTTATAATATTTTAGTGCTCTCTTACTTTGTGTTAAGTGTCTCTAGCCTTTTAGGATTCGCATGGGAGTCCATCTAAATGTTAGGGACCTGTATTCATTTTAAGAAGGCACACCAATCCTCTGACATTCCAAGGTTAAATGCAGTTTATAAAACAATGCAGTAGAGAGAGGAAAACAATTTGGATGAGTAGCAGTGAGTTACAAAAGAAGGG
>NW_009729352.1:0-36716 GCF_000703405.1 Apaloderma vittatum | reverse complement strand
AGAAAACCTGCATTTTTTGGTGGTGATTTTTTTCTTCATACAAACAAAGTGCTTGTGTCTGAGGGTGGAAGTTGAAGGACTTTTAAAAAGAATAAGCTCGTGTTATCTTAATATCAATTAGACAGAAATGTGTTTGCAAATTCAGCATTGCATTATTTTAAATTGTATTTTACTACTAAATTGCTGAAATTCAGTTAGCTTTTCTGCAGACAGATAACTCAGCAAGAAGAGCTCCTAAATTAAACACTGAGGGAAGTTGTATTCTTGAAGTTTTCTATGGATACAGGAGTTTGTCAGTTAGCTGTACTCTGTAAATAGAGGAAGTAAAACTGAACTGTGTATTGACAGTTCTGGATCCTAGTTCATATAAAACCCTATTTTTGGTTCCTGAGCTGTGATTAATACTGTATTATAGGGCTTTCAGAGATTTCAATTCTAATTGTTATTATTGCTTAATTGGAGCGCTCACAGTATCCTTCAAAGTGGCATTAACAGATTTTTTTTTCCTACTGTGAGTTCTACAGAATGTGATTGGTAATGCAAGAACAAATGCAAATATTTTTATAAAGCGAATGTCAGAAGGGTTGCAGGGTTGTTTTCATCTTGTCCCTGAAACCAGTTGAATGAAATAGTGTCTCACCACATGGTTAAGAGACAAGAAGGGGAGAGGGAGAAATTGACTGCTAGATATCAGCCAAACTTAACCACACAAAGGCATGATCTTTTCATGTTTCTTTTAAGTGATAGAGATCTGTTGCCTTTAAGAAACAAAAGGGAAAAAAAACAACAACCACAACAACAAAAGAAAACCCAACTGGAGAACTCTTCGCCAGGCTGAACAAGCTGGACGATCAAGCTCAGGAGCTCCAGCCTTGACCCTCCCAGTAACCTCCACTCAACTTATTCCAGTCTTTCCTATACTGAGGGACACCAAACTGGAGATGGCAGCGTTATGGATGTTGTGTAACGAGCCCTGAAGAAAGCGGGGCTGCCCACCCTGTTCTGTCATCGCAGGGGTTAGGTCCATCCTGGGGGCAGGACTTGGACTTTGTCCTCGTTGAATGTCATGAGGTTCTGGCAGAGCCAGTCCTCCCAGCAGCCCTGCCCTCCGGCGTATCGACTGCACCCTCTCCGCACTCCCGGCTGCTCAGGGAGGGAGTGTAGTATCAGAAACTGACTCAGAAAGAGAAATTTTTGAAAGCTGCTGCGGCCGATTTCTGGGACTAGAATAAGAAAGTTGACTAACACGGATGATATTTTTCCCTTCTAGAAAAAAACCTTCCTGCAAATGTAAACACGCACACACCTTTGAACCCAGTATGTACAGATATGCATCAACTGACGTGGATTCCAATGTGTTATATGATAAAATATTTAACTGGGGCGGGGAAAGGGAGGCTAAGTTCAAAATACTTCTGCTTTTGTGAAGGCTGTTAAGTTGCAGACAGCCACTTGTGCCCTGTGAATAAACGCTGAAATATGCTTGTCAGATTTATGGTGCAGTAATGTATTCTTTTTTAACTCTGTGACCTGATGGTTGTGAGATGCTCTGAGCTGTGATAGTTTTGTGGGGTGAGGGATGTGCCTGGTAAAGCAGTAGCTAAAAATGCCCAAGTTAACAGAAGGTGCAGTATATTTATGTGTTGTTTGACTTGAAGCTGCGATATTGTTTCATCACAGATCTGTGCATTTAGGGAATTACTGTGCAATTCCACAAACTAATCCTAATCTGTCCAAATTTACCAGTATTGACTGCTCTAGTAAACAGCTTTTAATACTCATTTGGAGGTTAATCTTTCAGAAACTGTGTTCTTTTTAGTGTATAAAATAGAAGGAAAACTTGGATTACTTAAGTGAGAACAAGAAAATCAGAATTGTTCCAATTTTATGTGTAAGATGGTGAGTTCTGGAACAGCTGATACTGCTCAGGCCTAAGGTAATGGGGTTAGGAGTTTTTTGAGAGTTGTGTTGAGGTGTCTATTCAGTGTTTAGTGCCAGTCCAAGAAAAAAAGGAAAAAGAAAGAAAACACATCAACCCCCCTCCCAAACCACACCGTCCACCCCCCAAAAAACCCAATACAAACCCCCAAGCATTGTTCAGAAGTATTGGGATAAAAAAAAAAATTTAAAAAAAGTACAGCACTGTCCTGCTGCAAGTTATCTGGAATTTGTTGTTGGTGTGAATACTGTGTGAAGCTTTGAACCTGGATTGCTTACCCTTTCCTCCCTCTCCCACTTCACCTCCCCAAATACCCCCAAAATCAAATAATGGAAATAGAAGACCTTCATCCTCATGATGCTTCTCTGACTGAAAATAGGAATAGCTTCTACTGAGTGTTTAGTTAAACACTCTAGGAGTCCTGAGCCTGAGAGAGGATGGATGAATAGGAGAGGTGAATAAAGTAGCAAGCTTAAAACAAAGAAACAAGTAATTTACAAAAAAAAAACCACAAAACAAAACAGAACAAAAACGCAAATGGCATGGGCAAAGTGGTTCAACTGGTCACTGTGTCCCATGTTATGTGAGTAACAAATGAACCAAATGAAGGGGCAGTAGGCTTCCATGTCAACAGGTGCTGTGGAAGTTTATTTGAGTTCAAGGGTTAGTGGAGAAAGTTCCCAGAAGGGAAATATCTAAAGAGTTACTTAATATAGGGAAACCATATCTATCTTGGGAAGCCCCTGAGGGAGAAGCATCTTTATTGTTTTACTCTTCGTAGGGCAACACTTGGGGTTGCAGGGGAGAATGGGATCCTGGGGTAGACAATTTTGATCTGACCCAATGGGGACACTCCTGTGTGATTTTGAAAGGGTCACATCCTATGAAAACTTCTTCTAACTTCTCTAGATCTATGATAACCTCCTCCAAGAAGCAAGACTAAGGAAAAAGTCAGACACAGGTTTTATGGAAGCAATTAATTTCATTTGCTAGAGCAGTCAAGCAATCAACTGTTGCAATGTTTTGGCAAGTATGGAACATTTTCTAGAGAGGTAGCTAAGGAGATGAATAAAATCAAGGTAAGGAAGGAATATAAGTCTCTTAATATAGACAAGTATCTGACTAGTTCTATATGTGACCGGTTTATGCAGTCATAGGGGAAAAATATTGTTAAGAATATTTAGGAATTTAACATTTGATGATTTTTTTTGTCAAACTTTTAAAAATTTTTAATTTTAATTAAATTTTTAATTTCATTTAATTTATTTTAAATTTAAAAGCTCCAGAAGAATAATAAATTAAGAATGACTGAAATTCTCTTGAAATAAGCTGGCACATGTATTTGCATATACTATATTCAGCATCATTACTTAAAACCTACTTTTGCTCTAAAAAGATCAATTAATTTAAGAGGTTTTGTTACTGATTTTGGCATGGGTAATGTAACTGTAAGATCACACATCAGATGGTTATGCAGAAGGCACACCCACCCAGCACAGAAAAAGATGCATCCGTAATGATACTCCTCTGCTGTGCTCATCCTGCAAAACACTCACTTTCTCTGTGCAGAATATTTTATTCTTTGAAGTCTGAGCTCACCTCTTCTATTGAATGTTGACTGCTGTTGAGAAATCATACAAAAGTCACTTAGCATTGGTGAATTACTAGTATTTGCCAGTTCATTGTGATGGTTTTGTTCCTTCAAGAGGAAAAAAGTCTCTCCTTTTTATAAACAACATTTTGTCTCTCTAAAGGATTTTCTTCTTTGAGCTGTGACCATATTCCTTAGTTTAATTCAGTTTTCTTTAATACTGTTTGAATAATTAGTGTCTAGTTATTAAGTGGCCTATAAAGAAATCTCCAGTTATTCAGGTAGTGTAGTCAGCATAGGGTGGCAATCATCACCAAAATGGCATGAATTACTTCTGGTTTTGATATTCTTTGTCACCAATTGGGGAAGATTTTTAAAAAATCTCTGAATCCAGGGACTGATGCCACCAAATGGCTGGAATCTGTGTGTCCAGGCTTTACTTGAGTGGGCGTGAGGTGAGTGATGAGCTCGTGGGAGCTGCTTTTGGCCGTGCCTTGGGCTAACGGCATGGGAGGACGCATCAGCTCCTCTCCCAGCTTGGCAGCACTGATTTGGAAGAGTGTGCTGGGCCAGGCTCTCAGAATAAACTAAGTCATCCCATGCTTATGCTGTGTTAAGTACCTGCCAAAGCTGCCTGATAAACTTCCTTTCTTTATCAGAATGCATGGGTTTTATGAGGAGGAAAGCTGGAAAGATGGACCGGTGCTTTTGGGTTTTCTCAGAAAGTGTGTTTGCGTTGATGGGACGTCGCAATGCAAGGGCAAGAAGGCGTAGGGGGAAGCTGGTCAAGGGAGAAACCAAGAATCTGAATCCCAAGAGGTTCAGAAATCCTTTTTCAAACTGGAGCTTAGTCTGAGCAGTTGAAAGTCTTCACTGAACTCAAATTCCAAGTGAAATAGGGCTGTGGAGAGATAGGTATCTTAATCTTAGGAATGAATTTATTACATGAAATAAGTTCATTTTGTAGCAAATTTTTTAAAATTTGTTTTTTAGCCTTTACTATATATCCTTTCCCAAAGGATGAATTTTACAGTGAAAAATTGCAATGGCTTGAAAAACTGTCTGAATAGAAATACAAACTGATCGTAAGAATCGAGGAAGAGAATAAAAGGCTGAGGCTTGGCTCCCTCAAGCAGCTCAAGTATGAGCACATAAGTGAAAATGCAGCAGCATAGCCTGTGTGGAAGAAGGGAGTCCGCTGTTGCAGGTATTACGTAGTTTCCCTTCATTTTACGTGATCAGAAGTAGGTCTGCACCATCAGGTGTGCTCGGTTGGCTCAACACCAGAGACGTGGGATCAGCAGCCTCTCCTGCTGATACTGATCTTGGAATCATTAAGGTTGGAAAAGACCTCTATGATTATATACTTCAAGCATTGACCCAGCACTGTGTCCCACCATGGCACATCTGGAGTGTGTGTTGTAGGCACCTGTGACCATGCCCTGCTGGAGCAGCATCACGTGGCAGCTTTCTCTTTTACCCATCTTTGGTTTTCCATGAGAGTTTTAGTATTTGTGTATTTGCTTGGTGTAGCCACCTAACCTGAGCTCTACCTGAGTTACTGTGTTCCTCTGGAGAACTTGTTAGAGAGCGATGTAACAAGGGCAAAAGAAGTTACACCGGAATTAGATCCGAAGCTAATGTGAAAGAATCAAACTATTTCGTTTTATTAACTATGATGGAGAGGTGGATATCAGCTGGTGATCGGTGTTAGAGAAGCATTGCAAGTTATCATCAGCAACACCAAAATGCATTTTCTCACTTTAAAGTGCAAGTATGGTTTGCATTTGCATACCTACATGTTTTTGTTTGGGTTTTTTTTGTGGGTTTTTTTTTCAGGCCCAAGAGGAGCCTGAATTGAAAGTTTCTGTTCTGGCTTAATTCTGGTTCAGGGGAGGTGGGGAAGCAGTGAGCGCTGGAAGTTTCTTCTAGTCTCCCGTTGCCCAGGAATGTGTTTGTGTGATTTTCATCATGTAAAAATGGCGTATTGCTGTCTGATGAGAGAGAAAAGCTCGCTTTTTTCTCTTGGGGGAGGAATCTTTTTGATGGACGTTTACCAAAGACACGCGTACCTTACTTATAGAAGGAGCTGCTGTTTGCAGAATTTCTGTCAGGAAAGCAAATATGTTAAAGCTCCGAGAAACTGTTTGGTCAAGCTTAATTGCATGTAGGTTTTGGCATGCAACATTTAATGGAGCATGTTCCTGTTATTTGTGCATCTGTAGTCACAGGAGAAACTGGGCTCCTTGTAAGCTGAAATAAGTGGAAGACGGTGGAAGAAAACTACTAAATAGTATTTCTTCTACCTTCGCCCGTGAGAGAGTACTTCAGCTAATTACTTCGGGTTACTTCAGCTCTGGTACTGTGACTTCTTTGTTAATGCTATATATTTAATTATAAAGACTCTCTTTAGTTTTGAAACAAGTATAATGATTTTAATCTTTATCTGTAAAATACTTTAGAATCTGCGGGCAGGTAGCATCTTCTCAGTTTTTAGTTTCTCGGCTGTAGGCGATCTATGTGTCACCGCTGCTTTTATTTGGAATAGCCTTCTGGTAAATAACCCGCTAACTTGGGATACCCGAAGAAGATTTCTCACTGTGTTCATTCTAGATTGCTCAGTCTTCTCTGCCAGGCAACTCACAAAACAAACAGCAACACCAGGTCAGCCTCCAAGAGAGTGCACGCTTTGAAGTAGGCGGCAGGTGACGGTTGTAGAAGGTTGGTCTTTAATGGTGTTGCAAAAAGTAGCTGTAGATGTTTTCATGCATTTGCTTTTTAAGGTATGTAATGTCCTGATCCTTACATACTAAACATAATTAGTGGGTAAATTACTGGGAAAAAAATTACCTTATGCTTTCACTCGTGGTCGAGGATATAGCAGAAATTAGCTGATAGCCTGGATTTGAAAGCGTGTGGCTATTTTTTTTATTTCTTTTTTTAAGCAGTGGTCAGCTGTATCCATGAAACATGGAATTATCTATGCAAACCAAAATTAGCAAAAATAAAAGCCTTTTTGAAGAAAGCAGAATTTCAGAACAGTTTTTATTTGCCTAAGTTGCTCTGGAATCATGAGTGTGTTAGTGAACATATTTTTCAAGGGAATTGGTATGACGCTCAGAACGAGGGTTTTTGAAGTTTTACACATTGTAAATCAGTACAGAATGAATTTAAATGTGCACTTATGTATCTTAAAAGGCCTGTTTACTTCACAACCAATCTGCTGATTTCCATGCTATCAGCATTCATCAATGCTAAAATTTCAATGTCACTGCTTAAAAGAGAAGTGATCTGAGAGTGCTTTTGACAGGTTTCTGGTTTTTTCTCGTTGCAAAAAAAATGGTATCTTTGTGCCTTTAATTTACTATTCTTTTCCTGGTGGCTTTCCTTTTTGAAGCATTGCCTGGTTTTTATTAGTAACTTTGTTGTGTAAAAAGTTTAAATACATTCACCAGTGTACCTGTCCTGTGTCTATTAGGGTTTTCCCTTCAGGGGCTTAAGTAATGACTCTGTTACTCTTAATAATAGTTTAAATAATTACATACTTGGCTTTCTGTTCAGAGTTCATGCAACAGTTCTGGATTTCTTTTCCTAGCAAAAGCTTCCACAGATTCTTTCCTACCTGAAAAAAATTTTGGTGCGCATACTACTACCATGTACTCAATGTGTTGTTTTCCAAGCGAAGAACTTTAAATGTGGTGTGGCAGGGGATTTCACGTTCACCTTCTTTCTCTTTGAGCAATAAATATGTGAACGACTGCAATGGTTTTGGATCAGTGTCTTCCAGTAAGTTGGCATCAGACAGATGGCTGATTTCTTATATCATCGGCTGGTTTTGATAGTGCTGATTTATGTTATTAAAGATGAGGCTTGCATATGTTACACTGCAGTATAAGCTATTTTTGAGTATCTTAGAAGACTTGTACACTGTAGTACTCTGCCATAAATGTATTTCCTTGATGGTGAAGACTGTTGCGTCTCTTTGTACCTTTGCTTGCTGAAAAAAATCTCTAATGGTGACTTTTATTAAATTTATTTTAAAATGTGTATGCTAGCAGGTTAATTGTGCCACTAACTGAGAGGATCATATGAAAATAGCACTCCAGATATTTTTTCATGGCCTTCTCCAGCTGCTTAATACTATGCAGCAAAAGTCTTTTGCAGTAGCAGAAGACTTTCAGTGTTATGTGGATAATGTGGTCAACAGTTTGCCGTCTGGCAACCAAATATCATGATAATGCGCAAGGTTTTCCCATGTATGCTCTCTGTGGATCAAAAGGTGAAGGTATTTCCAACCCCTTTGCTCCTATACTTGATAATGGTTGCCTTCTTGTCAAGGAGCAGCTGAGTTTTGTCATACTTTCACAACCTATTCCTCAACCATCAGCAGGGACCAATTTATCCTCTCCTCATGGGAGGGTGCTATGGGTTATTCCTTCACTAAATTAATTTCATAACCTGTGGGTTATTCCTTTACTGAATTAATTTCTTCTTGTAGCTCTGTTAGCCTTGAGGTGAAAAGGAGGAGGGGAGACCTTGGAAGTTATCCTAAGTCTTACTCTTGCAATGTGCACGTTGGTGATGAGACCTCTGAGATGGCTTCCTGTGTGATTCTTCCCCAGTTGTCATTTGTTTCAGATAAGCTATGCTAGAGTTAAGTTAATCAAGAGGAGCAACATCTAATTAGCTTTATAGAACTGCTTTTGCATTTCTTGTCCTATCTAGGTTATCAGTCTTAACTGAGGGATGATAAGGCTTTGGCTTTTCACTGAGCTGTAAAACAGTGAATATAGTAACAGCACTGTTGTGATTTCTGAAGAGGGCTAAAATCTTGAGTTCAAAAGGGCTGCTTCCTTAGATATTTTCAAGGTAGCAGGTCCAGATTTAGCAACATGAGTACTGTTCCTTACATATCTGAACTTCATAGCAAACTGATATCGTTGACATGCTTTGCACTCTAACCATTAGTTTGATTTGATATTCGCAGTGATTAAATGCAATAATGATTGCCATTCACAGCGTCTTCAAGAGACTCTTAAGCTTCAGAAGCTGTGGATTCCTAGGTGAGAGTCCCAAGGTTTCTGCCAGTCTTGCCTGGGTCAAAAAGGCTGCCTGGTCTTTGTGTAGAAATTATGAGGATTGTTTGGATATGATTTGTAGAATAGTCTCTTCTAGTGCCCAAGGGTTGCTTTTCTGTTATCCTGGCTCTGTGGTTTGATTGACTTTTGGGAAGGATAACTTGCAGCCACCGTGGGTGTTTTAAGGAGTCTACTTCTCCAGTGCTTCATCTGGCTAGACAGTTGGTAAAATTCTGCAGATGGCTAACTGTAGTTTCCAAGAGTTGGTGCATATAGTATCTTCTTTCTCGTGAGAAGGAAGATTCCTAATTTAGCATTTACTCATGCACTCATTAAAGATGTTGGGAACATTGCCATAGCCTTACTTGGAGCAGAATTGGATTGTTTCGTTCCACTCCCTCTCTACTGCCAGACTTAGTTTTAATAGCTTGTTGGAGCATTTTGGTAGTGTCTTAATTGGTCCATTAAGCTTTTTTTTCCCCTTCAGTCATCAGTTTTGTGGTACAAATTACATTCTTCACGAGTACCAGTGAAAGGGGGAGGTGTGAGATCATCTATAGTTGTCTGGCTTGGATTGTTTTCCCATATCATTAATTTTGTTCAAGTTTTTATTCTCAGACTCTTCTAACTTTACAACAGAAACTCCCAAGTGACTAATAGCACATTTGGTTTCAGTAGTTTGGGACGCTCAGAACTGATGTGAATTATCCAACTTCAGAGGTATATGGTGAGACTGGCTTAACTTCCCACCTTCCCCTTTTTGCCTCCCACACAGGCTTTCTAACATTCTGGCAACGCAAGTATTTGGACTTTTACCCATTCTCTCACTTTGCAGCAAAGAAGCATTCATTTTTCCAACGTTAAAAACTTGACTGGAAAACCTAGCCCCAAAAGCTTAATGTTTTGAGCAAATATTTAAAAATACCCTCTGACTTGGCTGCATTTAGCCTTAAAGCACTGTTGTCCACTGAGGTAGACAAATTCGTTTTCCTTATAAAAAAGCCAAAACTTATCCAGTAATATTGATAGCAACGCATCGAATTTAGTAATTTGAGGTATTACAGAAATAACAGAAAATTCAGAAATAATCTTAAGCCATAAGGAACCAGAATTAGAATAGATACATCTTAAAGGAGCTCACTTCCACCTGGATCTTGCAGGAGCTGAGGATGAGAGGTGAGAATTGTAGCAGATATGGAGAGGATTAGCTGCTTATCTTAGATCTTGTCTGTTCCTCCTTCAAAAAGGACATGTTTTTCCTAAGAGTTGTGAATTTTACTTTTGTAAACTTTGTTTCTGGATTTTGGTCTAAATTGCATTGCTCTTTCACGCTATGTCTGCTGGGAGGGCTGCTTCAAGGGAGTACATCCACTTTCATAATCTTATAGGGGTGAATAAATTCACTTTTGACTCTGCATTATCCAAAGCCCTCTTTCCTCGCTCTAAATATGTCTTCACAAATGAAGGCTGATCAAGAAAACATAGGAAATAATAACATTTGACTGTATCTGTGCACCTCACTTACATTGGGCATATAAGCATCAGCCTAAATCAATAGAGAAATTACTTCAATAGAAAGGTCAGATTCAGTCTGTGTTTCATACTTCTGTGCTCTGTGTGATGAGTGATGATGTTGTGCTCTTTGTTGCTGGGGTAACCCAAAGAAACATAGAGAAAATGCAGCAAAATCTCAAAAAGGAAACACTATCATTTCTTCAGTGCTTCTTATTTGCTTGTAAAATATTTTGCCAAAATATTACTGGGAAAACCCGGTAGTCCTTTAAAGTTTTCATGCCAAATGTAGAGACGAAAATGAATGGTGCAGTCATGTAGTAGTGATTTATTTCTACTGAAGGACAAATTCCACATCACTTTCTCTTGTTTCCAAAATCTTTATCGTGGAATAAACTGCACTTACCTTGTGCCTCCATTTTGTCATCTCTGTTCTGTCCATCTCTATAAATAAATCTAAATTCTTTCCAAAATCCTAGCTCTGTGACGCTTTCCCAGAAGCTGTGCTTTTAGTAATCCCCCTTTAAACTGCTAATGCATTTGTTCTTTAATAATAAGTTGAGAATGAAAAGAGGGGCTGGGGTAGACTCTACCCTAATTCTTTGTCCTCCTGTACAACGGGTCGGCCAGCTCTACGCTGGAGTTGCTTTAGGAGGAAAAAAGTGAGCCATCAGAAATCTGTGAAGTGACTCTCAGGTGCTGCATATCCCATGTACCCTCGGAACGTAGGGGGTCTGTCTCCTCACAGGAGGATATACTCACCCTTGTGCATATAGTTGGTATTTATGGGTCTTGGCTGCCCTGAAGAGGTAGTGACTGGAGCAGACTAAAGCCTGGATTACTTCCCACTTACAGGCTATGGACAGGGCATCTCTGGTTTCTGCTGTTAACGCCGTGAGTCACCTCTGCGCTGAGTTGTTTTCTGTGTACACGTTACAACGGCAACCGAGCAGAGTCCAGATTTGGACTGGGGAGATGATGTTAGCACAGGTGTGAACATAGCAATGCCAGTAAGTTATATGCTGTCAGTCACCCTATTTTCTTTATCAGCGGATATTTACATTGCCAAATATCTGGTATAAATGATACAGTATAGACTTGAGTTACAGGTTTTTATCTTTTTTTTATTTTTTGCACACCCTATGAAATTAAATAAACATTGCTATTGAGCGTTACAAGCTGTGGTTTTGCTTATACACAAGGCGCTTGTACATCGCCACCTGTTTGCCTGACACAAAAATAACAAAGGATTACGTTCACTAAGTCTTGCCCTGGGCATGGACCAAGGGAGAAGACTGAATGCAGGAGGTGGGTTTTCTTCAGTTGTTGTTTTTTTTTTCTTTTTTCTTTCCCCCTTCTTTCTGATCATAGAGGCTATAAAATTCTCTCTGTCTCTCTGAGCAAGCAAAGTTGTATAACCTGCCAAATCCTAGCTCTTCCCGAGGGACCACCTCTGAATGCTGTATCCGAATGGAACAATTGTATTAAATCTAGGGGTTTGAGGGTAAGAGAGTGCACATAGGCAGTTGCTATGGAGTAGCTGGTAGATGGAAAATTTTTTACACTAGCTTGCCTTGCAGTAACTTGTTTATCCATACCCAGAGATGGTGTCTGAGTGATGCTTAAAGGGAATAAATGAGTCAATACTGAGGGCTAGTCTACAAAATTACCTCTGCTATCTGCCTGTGGGAAGAGAGGATGTTGAAATACTTTGGTTAGGTTGTAGGAGTGGGAGTAAAAAGGACAACAATTTTGGAAATATTTGATTTAATAATGGCAGAGAGACATCAGGCAATAAAGAAAGTGAATTTTGGTATTATCTTGCAAAAATGAGAACTGTGAGTTTCCATGGTTGCTGCAGCTTAGCTGAAGCACGTAATACACTTGATACAGGGTTGTTTGTTTTTGTTTTTTAAATGCTGTTGAATTATTTCTGTGCTAGTTAGCCGCTTCACCCTTGTGTGGTTTTGTATATATTTCTAAAAACTTACAGGATTGCACTTAATTGCCTGTTTTGATACTTATATTTCAGAGTGACTTCCCAGATATACCCACTATTCCTTCTGAAAAGAATGCTAGCACATTTATGTGAATATAATTGTGTGTTCTCCATATGGGTTTCCCTTGAAATTAATTTACAAAATTTACACAGTATGGTCTGATTTTGTGTGTGGGAATGAGAGTAAAGAATCTTGAAAAGTAGATGCAAGAGAAGTTGTGGATGGTGATCCTGATGGTCAACAGGATGAGCTCAAATGCATTGATTCTTGGGAGGAGAGAGTATGAAATACCAAAATTTTGAGAAGTTTAAAGGAAGGAACGAGGAAGAAATGGCAACATTTAGTGTAACCCTGGGACAGGGATCAACTGAATTACGTACAGGTTGAAAAAAACAAACAAACAAAAAAATGGGGAGATAAAAGGACAAGAGATTCAGCAAAGTAACATGCTCCAAGTTCTGAAGACCAATACTTCAGAAGTTAAAAAAATCTATAGAATGTGTAAGTGGTGATATGGTATCTATCTACTAACCTGTTTAAACTGCTTTGTATTTTGAAAGCTTTTTATTTTTTCTTGAAGAGCAATTAATTTCATCTCTGAAATTCAAGCCTCCTCTTGAATGTGAATAAACTGTTTGATTTCCTTTGAGAACTCCTAACGCTCTGTGTGAGCTTGGAGTCAAGTCCAACTTCTAATGCTTTGTGCAGAGAGTCCATCATTTCTCATAAAAGTTAGTGGATGTTCTTAGATTTCTTGGCCAAAGTAAACGGCACATGACTCTAGCTTTCAGAAATTAAATACCCACAATTTTTGCATAGGTACCAGTCTGGACCTGGAATTTAAAGTAACCAGTACAGACTGGGAAAAAAAAAATATCTAAATTTGCCCTGGAAAAAAGCAAGCAAACAAAACAATGGAAGAAGTACCCAGTTTATTTATGTGTGATTAGTGACTTTTAGGGACTTTTAGGAATGGAGTAAGAAAAGGACACAAAAAGGGGGACCGGTCAACAAAGCTACACCAATAACTATGAATACTTAGATTTTCTTTAACATAAATTAATATTTGAGCAGGAAGCTGCAAGAACCCATCAGTCTCCTCTTTCTGTGCAAATTGTTGCTGCAGCAATGCTCTGTCCCTTTTTCCCTGCTCAGCCCAGAGTTGAGATCCGAGGAGCACTCCAGTTATCAGCCAGGCTCCTCTGCACAGGCTTATTCTGCTGGGGGTGGGTTTTTTGACAGCCATGCCTTCTGCCCTACGCTATCCTCAGTATTAGTTTTCTCTTTGGGAAAACCTGTAGATTAGACTGGGATAGGAGGAAGCTGGCTGAGATGGACCACCCAGGGAGGAGTAGGAAAAGAGCGTGAGGAAATGGATAATGTTAATGTTTGGTGACTTACTGGGGCTCATGCACATTTCTAGGAGAGCCTGTTTTTGTTTTGATAAGGGATTTAAGAATAGCGTGGCAACATAATGGGTGAGATCAGCAAGGAAGCACCTTGCTCAAGAGACTGTATGAAAGGACAGACTCTGAGGCAATGGACAGGGACATGTTCCCACAGAGGGTGTCGGCCGTCTCTGCATTCCCTCTCTTACCTCCTTACCCCTCTTGGGCATCTCTCCTCTGCCCCCATCCTCTTTGTTAGTAGGCAAGGAGATCCTGCTCTGGCAGGGGGGTTGGACTAGATGATCCCTAGAGGTCCCTTCCAACTCCGACCATGATTCTGGGAGATGGGGTGGGGACAGTCATCAGGATGCACAGAGCTCTATGGTTTTGTAGAGGCATGGAGAAATGCTTTCTGCATCAATTTATGCCTGACTCCATGCTGTTACGATCTTAGTGTCTGGTGGATGTGTTGCTATGGAAAACACATGTTATTTTTATAGTCAAATAGAAAGCTGTGTTTCAAAAAGCTGTTCTTTGAACACTACGGCCATAACCCAGCCATTTTATTTCCAGCAATTTCAGCAGTGAGCAGGGGCTCTCGGGGTTGAATATCAGTTCGCTAAGAATCCAAGTGCTGGAGGAATGTCCTCATGTTTCTGTACCCATGAAGCAGCCCCATCTTCCATGGGAGCCTTTCTATTCTCAGCAGCACGTGGGAATTCAGTGAAATCCGATAACAGCAATATTAATAGCAGCTGAGTAGGTGGCCAAAGAGGTGGAAATTTAGCACGAGCCCACTGCTAGTTAGACAGCCAGCATTCGTCTCCTGCTCAGCATACCTCAGTGGGGGTGGAGAATCCTTTAAAACCCTCTGATGTCCTCCTCGGAAGCGTAAGTGGAGCTGGTTGGTGTTGGAACAGAGCGCCTGGAGCTCGGTGAGGAGCTTGGGAGAGAGCTTGTTCTGTAGCCTGACGATCCGCTCTGGCTCACGGATCAGGGCATGGCTCTTCCCAAGTTCTTCAAAGGGCATGTGGGAGGTGGTGCCTTTGTGGATGGAAGCGCAAAGGGAGAGCATCAATCCCTCCTTTTAAACAGAGATCTGTTCAATTCCCGTGTTCGCGACATCTGTAGTACAGAGGAAGAGTTGGAAAACAGATAGCTTCGGCAGCTGCTGGGATTTCTGGAGTATTCGTCACCGAGGGAAGGGTTTGGCACTGGGCAGGGTGCATTTGTCACTGGCACATTCCTTTCTATCAATGGGAGTGTCTCTGTCCCTTTCTCTCCCCATAAATGGGTTTGGATTTGTCTTATCTCTTTGGACATGAACACGTAGCCTCTTCTCAGCTCTCATTTAGGGTAGGGGAATTCTCTGATCAAGCTTTTTAAAATAAATAGATAGATAGCTATACTCTAAATATGCTTCTGCATGAGAAGCAGACCCTCAGAAAGCCATACTTTCTGAATGGGATGGTGGAAAATCATCTTCCAGTCTTTGGCCCAGACTTCTAGGTATCTTAGATGTGGCTTTGAGCTCCACATTGATGTTTTCCCTGGAAACTAACTAATTCAAGTGTCAAAGTAGATTTGACGTAATGAATTAATGTTTGCTGGGATTTAATATGCAATTAGGATGTGGGGGAACCAAACTATTTAATGTGTTAGGGAAACAAAATCCAAACTGTTATTTGTTGAAAGTTTTGGAATAAGTCAAACCTAAACATTGCTATTTAAAATGCATTACTCTTTTGGAAGGTGTGTGTCAGCATTGCCAATGGATATATTTTATAATTTATAAAGTCTAGTTTATATTTTCTGTAAATACTGTGGTCTCCTAGCTACTGTAAGGTATATGACTGTCTTGTACAATTATTTTATTATTTTTTTATAACTTTAATGTAGTTTGAGTATCTTAAAAAATAATACTAGCCAGCTTTCCTCACTTCTTGGAGTTAATCATCAGCAGCTGAAGGGGAGACACAGAGCACCTCTGGCTGAGGTTTCATCCTGTGGGGACTTTCACAGGGTCCCCCTCCACCAAGCCCTCCGCCCGCTCCTCTGCAGCAATGCAGGGCCTCTGCCACGGTGCTGATGGAGTCACTTATACGAGCGTGCTCTGAAGCAGATGAGTGAGTTATTCTGGAGTTTGTATACAAAGAAAAACCCTAATGAAGGAAAGGGCACAGCTATCTGGTCCTAATGGGCAGCATGGAACCACAGCGTGATTCAGAGTTGTGTTGGCATAACCACGGGGGCAGCAAACAGGAGCGGCTGGAAAGGAAAATGAGACCAGGAAATCCTTAAGCTAGAGCTGCTGCCAAAGGCCTTTGTATTGTCAGGCTAGGGCCTTGGTGACTAATTTCGCTATTTAACCTTGAGCAAACAGCAGAGCTGGGAATAAATTCCTTGAGCTGTGGCTCAGCTTGCTGGCCTGCTGCGTCACTTGGTTTTATTCTTGTAGAGTGGCCCTCCTTAGAGAAATATCTGTTGGTCTGTGCTGGCTAGGCATAAGTGATGTCTGTGAATGTGTTGTGTTCAGATGTTAACAGAGGTATGTGGTCTCTAAGTGTATCACTTACTAACAAGTGAGAGCTATTTCTGTCCCATTTGACTTTTTCTGTTTGCTAAAGGATTGACGTAGATGAGATGGTGTATATTGAAGGTATTATTTCTCCACTGGTGGTTATCTCACATCTTTTTGCATCAGTTTTCAACTTGGAATTGTGCAGTTGTTCTTCATAATTATTGTAATAATTCACACATATTGTTGTGTTATGGCCTTAAGACTTTCATGCTGTGTTTAATAGAAATTTTCCAGGATGGCTGATCTTGAAATTGTACGTAAACTTTTTTTGAAACTGCTACCAACATTTTAGGTTTGACATAGGGGGCTAGTTTAGATAACAAGGAGGATCATTGTTGCTTTTCTTTTAAAATTTCAGAATGAATGCTAAAATGCTGAGCCTGTGGCAAGAGAAGATGAAGTATTCAGAATATTTTTTTTTTTCTGTGAGATCGTAACCATTTTCCTTAGTAGCTTCCTTTGCTTAGTTCAGACATTTTTAGAGAAGTTGCACTGTTAGTGAAATAAGACAGAAAAACCACTGGGAAGACAAGGAAGGTAATGTTTCAAATGGCATCCTCATTTGGAGAGGAACCTACTTCTTTCAGCACGTTGTTTTTAAGGTGCAGTCTTGACTGTGTCCTCCTGAGCAAAGCCGCCAGCCTGCTTGTAACTTTCAACTAATGGCATTCATTCATTCAAGCCAGGAATTGGGTTGCACAGAATAATATTTTCAGGAAGAATATAGTCTGCACTAACTAGGCTTTGTGACAATTTTGAATGAAAACGTCAAAAAGCAGACTTCTTTCCATCACACGACGCAGGATTGGTGTTTATTTGCACTGATGAAGTTACTTCAGCAAGTAGATTACCCCTTCAGTTCCTAGAATAGCTTTTGTAGGACAAATGTCTCTACAGGCAGTGCTATGTATGCACTGCAGTGCTATGGACTTATGTTCAAAAGAAGATTATAATTGTCCAGTGCTGTTTAAAAAGCTTAAAGGGTACACTGCTGAAGTTCCTACACCTTTTTAATACAATTACTGCTTTTTGTGTTTTCATTTACTGCAATTGTGCTAAAATCTTTTTCAAATTTTGAAGTTCACAGGGAAAAGTCATTCTTCTTAAAAGCTCTTCAGTTTGTATCACACTTCTATGCAATAGATATTTGCCCAGCTGTTTTAAATGCAAAGTACTGGAAAGTAACTGGGCAATGGCTTGTGTGCATAAGAATGGATGTGCATAATGAGCTTAGCCTGGTTGTACATATAAAAGGCTCTTATTTCACTCAGAGAATGTTGGCAGGTGGATTCAAACTGCATCTTCTGCAAGTTACACACCTCAGAGGAGAAGCAGTTTGTAGAGGAGAGAGAAGTTTGTAGGTGACAAATGACTTTAAGACCTTCCAGTAAGGTAACAGCATTACTTCTTTATTCAGGATTTTTTTTTGGAAAAAAAAATAGAATTCTAGGATAGTACATGCATCATCCAGAATCCTCCTCCTTTTCCTTGGTTAAGCACCATCAAGGAAATAATGTATGCCTCTTTAAATGAGAAACTGATTGTTCTAGGTTAGATTTCTTTCTTCCTTTTTTTTTTTTTATTCTGCTCAGAGTATGTCTATCGTGACAAGTTGCTGTAAAGGTTTAGAGATCAATAGACGTAGTACAGAGAAGAGTAGCATTGCAAATCAAGGAACTTTGCTCACAAAGTAAATAACTTGTCCGTTTGCTTCCGTCGTTAGCTGAGCAAACATGTGAATAGAGCATGGTCTGTTATTCAAGTGTCTGAAATATCTCCCTGTCTGCACTTTGAGTCTTATTTGTGCTCGTTGGTTTACCTGAATGTCCTCAGTTTTGTGTTGTTTATAGCCCAAGTATACAAGTCTAGTGTATTTATGGTTATTCCAGTATAGAAAACATACTGAAGCATAAAGAAAGCTGAATGTTGCTCCTGTTGCAAATGGTTGACCTAAAGCACTGATATAGGCTGAGCAGTGACTGGCTTGAGAGCAGGACTTGGGGGTACTGATGGACGAGAAGCTCAACATGAGCCGTCAGTGTGCACTTGCAGCCCAGAAAGCCAGTCGTGTCCTGGGCTACATCAAGAGGTGTGTGGCCAGCAGGTCGAGGGAGGTGATTCTCCCCCCTACTCCACTCTCGTGAGACCCCACCTGGAGTACTGCGTCCAGTTCTGGAGCCCACAGCACAAGAAAGATCGGGACAGGCTGGAGCGTGTCCAGAGAAGGGCCGCGAGGATGATCAGAGGCCTGGAGCACCTCTCCTGTGAAGACAGACTGAGAGAGTTGGGGCTGTTCAGTCTGCAGAAAAGAAGGCTCTGAGGAGACCTTATTGTGGCCTTCCAGTATCTCAAGGGGGCTACAAGAAAGCTGGTGAGGGGCTTTTTAGGATGTCGGGTAGTGATAGATCTAGAACGAATGGATTAAATCTAGAGATGGATCAGTTCAGATTGGACGTTAGGAAGAAGTTCTTCCCCATGAGGGTGGTGAGACCCTGGCACAGGTTGCCCAGAGAGGTGGTGGAAGCCCCATCCCTGGAAGTTTTTAAGGCCAGGCTGGATGGAGCTCTGAGCAGCCTGATCTAGTGGGGGATGTACCTGCCCATGGCAGGGAGGTTGGAACCACATGATCTTTAAGGTCCCTTCCAACCCTGACAATTCTATGATTCTAAATGATCCCCAAGAACTCACATAAAGCAGAAGTGGATATCATTGTGTTCTGACATGTAGCTTTGCTCTATGTTAAGTTTGGCAGCCTCTTGGACACAAGCTCTGACTGACTAAGGGCAGAATTTTTCACCCCCTACTAGACTGCTGAAGGTTGGAAGCAGACTTTAAGGCATCCATAGCAAGTGTGTGCGTGGCCTCTGCTTTTATAATGACTAATAACAGCAGAAATTCTGCTAATGAAAGCATTTACACCTTGAAGCTGAAGAATGCAAACCTTTTAAAATGCTCTCTGTTGGGTACAGGAAGTGCAGTGTTGGTACTCACCACCACAAGAACAGTTTTCCAGCCTCTGCTTGGGAAGCCAACTTGTCTTTGGGCAGCACATTGGGTCACAGCCCTGGTGTGTCCTGCAGTGTGGACATTGGAAAAGAAATCTCCATACTGAAGAAAAAAAAGGAAACTTTTTTTTCAAAAATAGTCTTTGGTGAAAAAGAACAACAACATGTTTTGGTATATTGTTTTTCTTTTTTTTTCAAGTGTAAATATTTCACATTAAAGAAGAAGGGTTCCTCGTTATCCGTGAGACAGAGGTCACTGACTTAAAAGCCAGCAGCATCTCTGGCATCTGATATTAAGGAAGCTGCAGGCGAGGGCTGTGCAGATCAGTTCCATCTGAGGACTTCATGTTCCTGGCAGCCTGATTTCTTTACGGTGTGGGGATGGGCAAGGTAATTGCAACCGCAGCAAGCGGGAGTGGGTGCTTTCAAACTGGGAAACGAGAGAAGGAGGGGCGGTCTGTGTGGCTGCCAGTTGTCACGTTGCGTCAAATACCACATTTGTCATCTATGCTGACCAGGCCCTGCCGTCATTTTTGTAACTCATAACTGTCCCCTGAACAGTTTATTCTACCTTCTCCTTGCAACCTTTGACCACCTTGTTTCTAGACAGCCAGAAACAGAATGGGTGCCCTTATGTATCATTGGTCTGACCCATTAACAGGACTCCGTGCAGGTCTTTCTGCCGCCATGTATTAATTCTCCACTTTTTGGTTTGCAAACCCTTCACCGTGCTGCGTGTGAAGCTTGCTGTGAACCAGCCCCAAACCAACAGTGTCTGGGGCAGGTGAAAAGTTGTTTTGGTGTATTTAAGCCATTTGCCCTTCCGTAGCTGTTGGCAGTGTGGACAGGAGTGGTGTTCAGCCACTGTTTGCAGTCCAGCCCTGAGTATTGACACCTGAGGCCTGAGTCTGTGGTACCTCACCTTTGGAAGGTTCCCATCCAAAAAGCTGCTGCTTCTTGTTCTTAAAATGAGCAGGAGGAGAACAGGACAACTGTGTGTTGCATTTTCTAGGTATGCCACAAATTGACTGACTATACATATTAAAAAAAAAAAAGTCTACTAATATTAGTGATTGCAAGTTTGTTTAATGTTTCTTGAGAAACATGTATCTTACATAAAAGCAAAGCAAATCCTTACTTCCAGCCCTACAAGATCTCTCTCCAGATGTCCCAGTTTCAGTTGCTCAATTTTTTTTGTCTGAAAAGTTCTTTCTTGGCTGAAGCGCTCTCTGTGTCCAACCCATATGTTTTAGAAAACATAATGCAATCAGGGAAAAAGTAACAATTGAATCTGATTTCATATGGAACTGAAGATCTTCCTCGCTAATAGGGGCTGCGTTTCCCAAAGTCATTAGTTTGTTTTCCACTTTTATTTTGTTGCTAACTAAAAATCTGAGCTAATTTTAAAAGCCTGGAGCCTTTCTGAGTACCTCTCAAATCAGAAGCTACAATAGATCAGCTAGTTTCTTGCTTTATATATAACCATTGAAATAGTACAGTGTTGTAACTATGAATTCAAAACAAAATGCTTTTTGTTTCTTTTAGAACAGTCATAGTTGCGTATTTTATACTGGCCTCTAATTGGGCTTGAAACCTTTTAGATCTTGAATGATAATTAAATTTTACGTCAAATATTTTAAAACTTTGTTTTATTTTGCTTTTTTCCTTTCCCTGCTCTGCTTCAGACCGGAGGAAACCAACAGAAGAGTGAAAAATGTAAGACACATCTACTTCAATGCTTTCTGAAACAATTTTACACTAATTCTGATTCATATTTCTGTTTATGGCACTATCATGTTTAACTTATTCTTCAGCTGTTCATTTATCTCATGCAAAGTAGTGCCATCTTATGATGATCTCTATGTAGCTTGCTTTCCCAAATAAGTATAATAATTAGAATCAGTACTTACATCTGCTTACTTGGGATACATGAAATGCATTTTAATCCTCTTTAATTAGTTTTAATGGAGATCATAGCTAATACTGTAAACAAAATTTTACAGTCCAGTGTGGAAAACGTCTCTAGCAGCATGCTGAGATTCATTTGTTCTAGTACATGTTATGCGAGGAAAGTAATAAAGTTTTTTATTTGAGGAGAGGTTTTTTTGTTTATTTTTAGGTTTTGATTACATTATATTGGCTTGGAAGAAAAGCTCAAAGTAACCCTCATTATAATGGTCCATACCTCAGTCTTAAAGCATTTGAGAAGTTATTAGGGCAAGCATTGACTAAGGTAAGGAAACCAATATATAGCCTGAATTTTATAGTTTGCTCTATGCTACATATATAGCATCAAGTCTAATCAGTCTCTCAGGGGTTTAATTTTGTTCTTGGTTTGGAGAATGTAGTAATTTGGTTTTTTGTTTGGCTTGCTATCAAAGTCCATGGAATGGCTTTCAGCTTACACTGGTTCTTCTGCTACCTGTATATCATGAAATTCAGAATTAACCTGCTCTGATTGATGTGATAGATTACATACACAGCCCTATCTTGATTCCTTTTGATTGAGATAAGAGAAATCTAAGACCTTGTGTTGAATCTCCTATCCATGTTGCTGTGTATGTTGTTTTTAGGAGTTTGCAATTATCTTAAAGTTTGTTTGTGCATGCAAAATGCATTTAAAAAAAAAAAGAGTGAAAACTCACAAGTAGCATTTGCATCTTCAATTATTGTAAAAGACCTTTCAAAACTTACTCTCGTAGGCGCTTGAAGAGTCCAGCCACCTGAACAGAAGTGGCAGAGATAGTGGGTACGGTGATATTTGGTACGTTGACCGAGGAGAGCCCTTTTCATCTTCAGCTAGCCATAAAAGAGAGGATTCCTTTGATAGCTTGGACTCTCTTGGTTCAAGATCCTCCACAAGCTTTTCTTCAGATATAACCTTGAAAGGTGGCAGTGAAGGTTTGTTTTCCTCTTTTAAATCTTTTGTTGACATATATCTCATGAATGTGGGAGAAGACAACGTATGAACCTAGTACTCTGAGTGCCCAGTATGTAAATCTGCTTGAAGGGTAACTCTGCTTTTGCAACTGCTGCGGTTGCGTTTTGCTTAAGCAAATATTGACCCTTTACAGTTGTAGAAACAAAGCAATGCTTACATGAATTTTCCTAGGACGGGTTCTTGGAACTCTTGCTGCCCGTGTTAGGGTGTGTGATTGTGCAGAGTATTTTTTCATGGTTCAGGAAGGAAGATTTCTAGAATCCAGACCTTACAGGATCACCTAAAATGCAACAGTTGTGAAAGTCTCTTTGCTTGTTCCTAGTAGGGACATGTCAGGGCTCTGTCATCTCTCCATTTGGGAGTATTCAATGTTCAATGGGGGTTTTCCCCACCTTCGTTAAAAGCTGAATAGTAGTTGTTGCTTCTGATAGTTTGCCATGGAAACAAAAGAAACAACAAGAAAGTTTGTGACATTGGATCCCTACAGCTGTGTTCCTCTCCCAGTTTTAAAATTCAATACCAGCTTGCAGTCTAACTTAATGTTATAAAACTAGTGAGCTTTTGGATTTTGTTCCCTGTGTATAACATAAAATCCCTGGGCCAAAGTCACACGGAGCATTTCTGATCTGAGCAAAGCAACATGTAACCATGCTACATATGTGAATTTTCCTGGACTTCTAGTGGATGTTAATCTGGCGAGATGAGTGTATGGCTCATTTGCTGGTGACTTGTCTTTGTTAGTAAATTTGAATGGCAAGTATGTTTTTAATTAAAAACTTCTGCACTGTTTTATGTCTTTCAATCTAGAGGTCAGCGCTTTGTTTCCTGCAGGGAGCAGCAATACTGAAAGAATGGAACAAATGTAGCAGGGGCATGCAAACCAAACTCAGCTTGGTGGACCTTATCACAGCCTTGCCACAAACTTCTAAAAATACCTCTCTTCCTGTCCTGTCAGTAGCCTAGCAAATTTGCAGTCGAAACAATCCTGCATACGGAGTTAAGCTGATTTTGAGAAGATTTTGGTACGAGTTCTGTCTGGAAGTTTGTGTCTAGAGGATGATGTCTGTGCCTCTTCTCATCTTTCTCCTAAGGTTGTGACAGTGACACAGACTCAGAACTGCCTTTCAAAATGCATGACTCCCATAAGGACGACAGGTCTTACCGTAGGATTTCTGTGATTGAACCGAAACCTACCACTGACTTCAATCGCTTCTTACCCAACAAGAACAAGCAGACGGCGTATGTGCCGGCGCCCTTAAGGAAGAAGAGGACAGAGAAGAACGAGGACAACAGGAGGAGCTGGGCAAGTCCCATCACAGAGTCCGATGGAACATTTTCAAGGTACTGGTGTGCCATCCAAGTAAAGCAAGCTTTGACTTAAGTCTTTTAAAATAGATCATTTCTTTATGAGTTAAAGAAAGACTGCCTTTGCTGCAATACAAAGTAAAGTATTTTGAGTTTCCATATTTTAAAGGGGATGGTGATGGATGTTTTTGGTGTGGTTGTGTGGTTGGTTTTTCAGGGTGTGGGGGCTTTTTGTTTGTTTGTTTTGGGTTTTTTTTTTGTTTTCTTTTGTTTTTTACTTTGTTCCATATAGTTAGTTTTCTGGTGCTTGAATAATGTTTTTGAGGCTGGTCAGACTCCAGATAGACGGGATTTGAATGATCTTAAACACAAGTTCACAAGAGATAGACCTACGGTTTTAGTTTCTCATTAAAGCCTTCCAAAATGTGGTGATGGATTTTAGTTGTCCAGTTGCTTGGTGCATACACATGAAATTAGTGGGCGATTCTTGGGTTTCATCATTGCCTTCGTGACTTCACTGTCTTCATTCTGTTCCTGTTTTGGTCAACCTCAGTGGACGTGAAAGGAATCCAGTAGCTTCCTGCCAAAATAGCAGAGCAGAGTGTGGGCTCACAAATCCAGCTTCCCTCCAGATGATCTATGAGTATGACAGTGGCTCTGATTCAGAAGATGAAAGAAGGCTGCCCGACGTGGTTATGGATGACTTAGCAAAACGTAGATTTCTAGTCAAAAAGAGCCCTGTAAGCTCTGCTGCACCTGGACATCATTTCATGTTGCACAATGACTCTCCTAAATCTTGCTCACAAGACAGTTATCCAGCTGGTCCTCTAGCTGCAATGCTTGAACCACTGAGGTCAGAGATACTAATCCAAGATCCAGTAACTATTGTATTACCTAAATTGCAGTCCATATATAACTCCTTAAAGTTAGCCTTCTAATGTGCATTTTAACACAGCTGATAACTTGTTATGCCTTTTCTGTCAAACTTTGTATTTTTGTCAGAGGCAATAGGATGCTGATATAACCATTTAACTTTTTTTTTCCCCCCCCCACCCTAATGTATTTTATTATTTCTGGTGCTGCAGTGATGGAATTGAGAACTAATTTGCTTCATTCACAAGGTTGAACTCCTGAGCCAAAAAAAGCATGTCTTTTTGCATATTTTTTTTTGGTCAAGTTGCTCCTAAAATATCTTAACTGATTGGGTATTTTGAACAGTAACCAGAGGAGGCAGAGGCAGTTGGATACTAAAGATGAAAAAAACCCAAGAGTTAAAATTCCTTCAGAATTATCTGGGTATTTTGATGAGGACGAGGAAGAAGAAGTAGGCATCCCAAACATTGAAAAAGATGATCTCTATTTACGCAAGCTAAGTTCTTCAGCGGCCAGTACAGTTGTTGCTTTTGACAAATTTCTCCCTAAGTTTTGGACTCCAGAAGAAGAATTGCTATGGAAAAAAATCAGAAAATCCTCTTTCAAACCCTGGTATAAAGAGATTCAAGGGTTCAGGTGCGTTTTCATGCATGCCCCTGTTTCTCTTCTGTGTGCAAAACCTATAAATAAGATGTAGTTGTATGACTTTATCTTTCTTTTTTTGGTTTTATTGCCAGTTTAGCAGCAGAATGTTTTCTTTTTCTTTTAATTATTTTTTAAAAATAATTTCATTATACTGTTGCACTGTTGTCACTGTGCATTTTACTCAATGAGCACACTTCCTCTGGTTTTTTCTTTCCCTCTGCTCGTTGTTTGTGCTGCTGCACAGTAGAAAGAAATCAGATTCTGAGGATGAGGAATTTGCTTACAAACAAAGCTCTGCCATTGTTGCTAATCAGCCAAGACTGGGTTTTGACTGGAACAGCAGTTGCAGAAGGGACCAGAACTATAAGCCAACTTCTGAATATATGGGAAGCTCATTGTCACAGATTGCAGAAGGAAAAATCTTGGAAGCTTCTGATCAGCCCAGGTTCATATTGCTGCATGAGCTGTACTCTTGCTGCATCAAAAAGACGTGACTGGATATGCAACAGCTAAAAGAAATTAAGCCACCTCCTGTGATGTCACGCTTTTTTGATTATTACCATTTTGGCTTTAGTTGTGGTTTGTTGGTTTGGGGGTGGGATTTTTTTTTTTTTGGTTTTTCTTTAAATGTAGCTGTAAGTCACTGGTCTTCTGAAACACGTAAATGCAAAAGTGTGACGTGCTGCATAGGGTTACCGGCTTTGTGTGTGAGCATGTAAGCGTGCGGTTTCTGAGCAGGTTAGTATGCCATGATACCTTTACGTTGGTTGGTGTGTGCTGTGCTGCAGTTAGTGGTGGTGAATGCCAAGTGGTGTAGTTGTACTGCTCGGGATACTGCAAGTCTAAACCAACTGTATATTGCAATACATTGTCTCTTGCTAGTTAATGATGTCTTTACTTCCCTCCTTTTGTTTTATATGCTTCAGTCAGTTTTCGTTACTTCAGGCCCTGCAAAAATACTCTGACTACTTGTCTTCTGAAACGAAGACTAAAATTGATCCTACTTCCGGCCCTAGGCTCATAAAATGTAGAAAGAATATTTCCTTTGTACCAGGATGCAAGCAAGGAGATGCGGAAAATGGATATCTGTATCCGGATTTAGAGAACGATGACTTATTTGTTCGGAAAACTGGGGCTTTCCATGTGAATCCAGTTGTTTTCCAAGACCCCCGCTATTTAAGAAAGTTCTCTGAGCAGGAGCCTTCCCTAGAGGGTGAGATAATTCTGCAACCCAGAGAGGGCCAACCTGTGATTCCAGATTTGGAAAAGGATGACATGATTTTACGTAAAATCCTCTCTCAGAAGAAAGAGGTGCCTTTATCGGGTGCTCCAGATAAATATCACGCGGCACTCTTTCCTGATCCATGGAGTCTTCCAGAGGAGATACGGTCCAAATTTCTATGTTTACTTGAAAAAAATGCAACACCGGAGGAAAGAAAGAGCAACGGCAGAGTCCTGTCGCCCTCTTCCCACCATAAGAAGGACGATATGTTGACCCGCAAGATTGAATCTTGGAAGGTGGGAAGCAACGTCCAGCCAGTAAATTTCATCCCGGGTCCATGCAGTGAAGAAGACTGGAAGAAGTGGGAAGCAATCAGGGAAGCCAGCAAAGTTAGACACAAGAAACGGCAAATGGTGGAGAGGTCAGGTTGTGTCCTGCACGAATTGCGTTTGAGTGCAGTTGAACCCTTTCCATTCAGAAAAGCATCATCTTGTGCTGAATCGTTTGTAGAGTGCCAATCCGCTATTTGTTCGTGGTGTCCTGGACAAGCTTTTTATTTGCTTTGAATAGAAGCTCATGACTGCAATACCATATTTTCAAGAACAACAACAACAAATTTACAATGTTTTCTAGTTTTATGCTGCTCTCTTAGAGAAAATCTTTATCACTCCTTCAGGCTCAAAGTTCTGCATAAGTTTCTTTCTGTGGTTGAACCGGAATAGTGATTATTCAAAAGACTGTGGAGGCTAGAAATTAATTTCTTTTTTCCCTAAAATATAATTGGTAGGAACATTTCTGAAGCACATAAATGCTTTAATGACAATTTCTGAAAACAGACATTCTGATATTCTTGCTTGAACCTAAGCATGAAAGTGTTTGTAAACCCTCCTGTCACAGTTTTGAGGTGATTAGATGAGGAGGAAAAAAAAAAAAAAGAAAAAAGTGCTGTTTTGCCCACCCAAAGCCACAGTGCATGCAAGTTGCATGTCCGTGTAATATTAAATTCCACTGTGATATACTTTATTCTGCTAGCATTTTCCTCCTGCTTTCATACAATCCTGAATAATACTTCCCCCTAATCTTTTCCTGATACACTCAAAATTTCTCTTTTCTGACTGAACACTGTTTTTAAGTACTTCCTAGCTCTCCTTTTGAATTTTTGTTTCAAATGTTTCCTTAGGTCTGAAAATACGGCATTGCAAGTTGCAGTTCTCCCAGCTGTGCTTCATTACTTTGTGACTAAGACACTTCCATGTTCCAGTTGATACTTTGATGTTGCTGCTTTTAGTTTTTAAGCTTTAATACTGTTAACAAAGTGCGAGCTTCGCCAAAGAACATTTCTGAAGTGCTCAAAAATAAGTCACGTTTGAAGAATTCATTTAACAGAATAAAATACTCATATTCAAGAATACTAAAAGTCTACTTGAATCACACTGGATTAATTTGGTTCTCCACTTAATATACTAAACTTCTATATAGGGCCTTTTATTCTTTTATTTCTTTGCAAGTATTACTTTCATTTAGTATCAGAAGTGGTTGAAGGAAACAGCCTCTGTAAACCAGGCTTCTTGTTGGGACTCAAGTTGTCATTAATTTTCATTTCTTGAAGTGAGTAACTTTTGAGCGTTGTGCTGTTCAGCAGCACTGGGCTAAGTGGTGCGGGATTAATACAGTATTATTATTAGCAGTATTGCAAAATCGGAAGCGTTGGAATCTTGCAGGCTGCCTTGTTCTGCCAGTTTTCTTGCCCGACTGACACATCATGCAAGTCCTGATGTGTTTTGTGACTAGTGTCAGGTCTCCAATGTGCTGTTCCATGCTGGCTGGTCCTCGAGCTTTGAGTTTCCCCTTCATTTAGCGAGAGTGCTGGTGTTCTGATGGTGTTAACATTGTTATGAATATAAAGACACTGAATCCTTTCTTTTTCTGGTTTCTGATTTCTCAGACTGTTTCAAAAGCTTTCTGATGAGCAAGGGTAAGTTTTAGAAAAGCTTGAAAGTTCATAACACTACTTTTGCCTCTCATTTAAACTTTCATGCATGCACAGTAGCTAAAAACTCATGCTGCAAGCAACTTGTGCATGCTGCTTTGTTGTTCTCTGCTTGGGCAATTTACGTAAAGAATGTGAGACTAAAAGCTATGCGTCTGGCAAAAGTTCTTTCTGGCACCTAGGGTATCTGAATCATCATTATCAGGCATTTTGAAAATCAGCTCTTGATATTTTATTCCAGCTGAAGTGACGTACTTGGTTTTCTGTGTTTAAATTAGACTTTAAAAGATTCAGAAATATAAAGAAGGTTTAGTAAATATTTTATTTCAAAGGCTGCACAGATAGAATCTGAAAATAATTAATGACATGATATTTATTATGGAAGTGATGAATGTTCTGTGATTATTTTATATACTCCATGTTATGGAATCCTCAGTGGTAAACTTATTGGTTAGTGCCATATGAACTTAGGCCTTGTTTGAGATGTACTGTATCTTGAAAAATATTTTTCCCCATAGAGTGTGATGGCATGTTAAGTATTTGTTTTATGCATGGTGTTCTAACTTTTTTTTTAATTTACATTGATTTATTTACATATTTAATTTTGCCCTGAGGCACAGCCTGGTAGATGACTAAACACTTTCAGAGGAAGCAAGAAATATTTCAGAAGTTACGTATTAGGCAAGAGGGACTCGGAATGCTCAAGTCACCAGTTAGATTTTGAAGTTAAGACTAGAATTGAAGCTAACATCCTGTTCTTTGGTGTGAATACATGAAAGGAACCCTTACTTAGGGTATATTGTATTTAGGTCTAGATTCTTCTGTTTTGTTGCAGAGAGATACAGAAGCTTGAGAAAAAGAAAAGGACATCCTGGTCATATAAGTTTTCTTGGAAGAATCTGGTACAATTTTGATACTTTCGTGCAGTTTCGTTATCCAAAGCACATTTCTCATGTGTTGTAACTTAATCATTAAAAAAAGGAGGAAAGGAGAGAGAACTGTACAAGAAAATAGTTTCTGCAGTTGTGACCAGGGGATTTTTCACTAAATTTGGCATCCTTCTCATTCAGAAAATAAACAAGCAAACAGGTATAATGATTTAATATCCTTGCCTTTATTTTTAGAGGCCAAAGTCTTATGTTACCAACAAAAGTGAGTTGGGCCTCTAGGGAGGAAGTGAGAGTCTGGTTTGTTAGTTCAGAGCTCTCTTGGTATGTAAAAGATTAGAACAAGGCCCTGTGCTGAATCAGTTTTGTTTTTAACCTGGTTTTCCATCATATCAGAAAAGTGCCACATTTTCAGGGCCAGTTAGAACTTGGTTACACCCCTCCACCATTCAGATTTTGTTTGGATAAATGCAAGCAAAAGTATATTTGGAAAAAAAAAAAAAAAAAAAAGAAACAAACCCAAACCCCAGAAGCCTAGCTTTTCTTTTGTATTGCAGCACTGGACCTTAACGTTTTGCTTGGTGTCTCAGAGTCTTGTGATCAGCACTGAGCAGGAGTCCTGTTCTAGACCTAAATTAAAATCCCTGTTACGTTTAGCGCTACGATGTGAAGGAATAAAGGAGAAAATAACCTTGGAGAGAGTGGGGGGGAAACATGAAAGGAAAGCTTTGAGGAATTTAAATTAAAGAGAACTAGGTAGTAGGAGTTTGTGAGGGAAACTTGTAGCCGTGTGAGATAGTGAGATAATGGCTGTGGTAGCCATCCCGACCTCGATGGAAAGCATCAGGGAGGCTTGGAGGGGAGGCTACTGGGGCCCACACCATGCATGAACTGAGCATTTAGCAGTGAGTTGCTTTTCTCTTTTAGAAGCGTGCATCAATGACTTGATTTTATCATTAGCCCAAGGAAGGAAAGAACAGGAAGTGATTCTGGGGCTGTTACTGGAGGGAAGAAGGGAAAGACTGGAAATTTGGACTCTAGGAGAGGGGACACATGCCTTTTGGGTCAAAGAAAGGAGCAAGGTCAATAAAGAGAGAAACAAGTTTAACCAGATGTAGCAGTTGGGTATGAGGAGCTCAATGTGGAGCTGCTTATTCCCTTAACCTGATCTTATTTGCTCAAATACGCTTCTACTGGCTCAAGTGCTGGCGCTAGAGCACGTCACAGCCTTGCTTGTTCAGCTGCCTGTGTGTTTCCTACTCTATTAGAAATAACACCCAAGAGCGCTCAGTTTCTCTAATATAAATCTCTCTCGAAGGTTTCGCTGGCATGAATGATGGCTAAGATGCGATAAAGCCGAGTACTCTTTTCTTTCCAGGAGTAAATCACTGAACGATGTCAGCGCAGAGGAGCTGCAGTCATTGCGCAAAATCCGTTATGAAGAGCTACAAAGGATAAAAGAGCAGTTACAAGAACAAGATCTAAAGTGGCAAGAAGTACGTACTGCTTTTCACCCTGCTGACAGGCCGGATGCTCTCTACCTTCAGTGACCCTAGAAAACAGGCTTTGGCACGCGCACATCAATCTATGTGGTTATGTTCTGAAGCGATGCATCTCGTGCAGCCACTAGTGGTTGGGAGATGTCTGTTTTAGGCAGAACTGAAATTGTTTTAACTGACTGAAGTATCTGATTAGAGCTTCAGGAATTAAGACTTCTGTGTATTGTAATAATAGGACAAGGAATAATGGGTATAAGGTAGAATGTAGGAAGTTCTGCCTCAACATGAGGAGAAACTTCTTTACTGTGAGGGTGACAGAGCACTGGCACAGGCTGCCCAGAGAGGTTGTGGAGTCTCCTTCTCTGGAGACTTTCAAAACCCACCTGGATGCGTTCCTGTGTGGCTGCCCTAGGGGGTCCTGCTCTGGCAGGAAGTTGGGCTACATGATCTCTGGACGTCCCTTCCATCCCTGAATATTGCATGATTCTATGATAGTAAAGCCCTCAGGCTTGATTTCTGTGGACATATACAAAAGTTAGGGTACACTTTCATGTGTTATCCAAAATTTGTGATCATTCTTTTTTTTTCTCTGAAATGGTTGGAATGTCTGAATATTTGATCCTTTGGGAGGAAGGAAGGAAAATAATACTTCCTTGTGCAAAGGTAGCTTTGCACAGCATCACAATAAGGTAGTCTGAAGACCTTTTTTATTAAAATCTGTGCTTGGCAATGGTGACCAACAGGAAGCTGAAATTAGGAACAGAGCACCAAGCAAGCAGTTCCTAGTTGTTTGTTTAATGCATCTCAGTTTTAATATTCAGGACATCTCTTAGTTCTGGTATTTCATGAAGACTATTGCTAGTTCTTGTAGTTTTACAGAAATGAAGAAAAAATGAAAGTGTATGTTTTCAATCTGGAATTAAGGCACATTTATTCTCAAGCTAATGTATCAGTCTAACATACTATTGATTTGGAAAAAAAAATTAATAGCCCAAACTCCAAAGCCTATAGCAAAGAAATACAGATGGCATTTGCATTAGGTTCAGCTATGTGTCATTAAGTGAAGTATTCTAGAGTATAAGTGATAATGTCAAGGGGAAAAGGAAAAAAAAAAGGATAAAACATATATTTTTACACTTACAGTGCAGTAATTAAAATTGTTAGCTTTAGTAGGCAGTGATCCTGTGGCCCTGACTGAAGTATGAGAACCCCTTTATCATTTAGGACTGAAGTATGAGAACCCCTTTATCATTTAGGACTGAAGTATGAGAACCCCTTTATCATTTAGGACTGAAGTATGAGAATCCCTTTATCATTTAGGGGGAAGGTATGTGAAAACGTGGCCTCCGTGCAGACACTTAAGCAGAATCAGGGCAGCAGGTCGCATGCGATGGGTTGCCCCTGTAGTTTTATGAAGTCTGGAGAAAATCCGATTGTACGCTTTATTCTTGCAGGATCTAGCAAAATGGAAGAATCGTAGAAAGAGCTTCACTTCCGAATTACAAAAGAAAAAGGAGGAGAGGGAAGAAATAGAAAGGAGAGCCTCTGAAGTGTCTGAAAGGAGAACCAAGTCACTGAAAGAAATGCAAGAGGAGAGGTAATGGCCCTAATGGGGGTATTTTGCTGAAGAACTTAAATCTGAGCATTTTATTCCCTTGAATTCTTGAGTGGCTTTTACGGACAAGTTGCAATTGATTCTGCAGAGATCTCGGCAATTTTAGTTGCAAATTATAGTGTGGAAATCTAGGCAATTGAAGGGTGGAATATGGTCTGCTAATGCATTGTTTTCACAGAATATTAAATGGTTTTGCTCTATAAATAATGTTTTATTCTGCCATCCATAAATAGATCCATTGAGAAGTCAGTATTTGAATCCACTTTAAAGAGGTTAAAACAATAGTCTTGAACTGTATAATTGCCTTTTTATAATTGGATCAGCATAACTATTTCTCTTTCCTCTGTTGCTGCATTGGCTATCTTTTAGCCACTGTGAATAAATAGAGACAGAATTTTCATGTATATCACAGAGCTGTAAACTTTTGCTTGCTTTCTCCTGTATCCCCAGTAGTTCCTCTGGCTTTTTACAGAACGTGATTCTCTCCAAGGTGTAAAAAGTGTAAACTGAGTAGCACAGTGTCGTTTTTACTGGTGACAGCCTTTTCCTTTTTTTTTTTTTTTTATAAATGCATGTAGGACTGAGATGAAAGGAAACATGCACATGGCATGTATTCATAAAAGAAATTTAAATAAGTCATAAACCAGAATGTGTTGAGTTTCTTTATTTGTGAGGATGAAAATAAGTCTCTTGAATAAAAATACAGATGCTAATGAATGCACTGAATGTTTACTGTGTCGTCAGAATCTTAAAAATAACGTGGTAAGATTTATCTCTGTGGAATGAACAGCAGAAAAAATAATAATATGAACTTCAGGACACAGTTTTATTTTGTTATCTAAATTTGAATATAGTATTTTCATAGAGCAAAGACATCAGCAGAGGTATACAGTTCAGGCAGTGTTATGGGGCTACCTTCTCCCCATTATTTCCTCAATAAAATCTGAATTTCTGAGGGTATGTAACTTGAACAGCTATATCGTCTTCTTGGCAAAGAGATTTCTTTCATGGTGGCAACCTGATAATGTGACAGTACTATGCCTGAGTGTTGAAATGGAGAGGAGGGGGAAGAAGGTAGGTTTAAAAATACATTAAAATACTTATATTTTTTTAATTATGCCATTCATTTTCATTTGCTAGAAATGTGTTTCTTGGTTTACACTCTGCCTTGAACATTGAGTAGTTGAAAGACTTGGGGACTGCCTGTCTGTGAGGTCGCTTGAGTATTTTATTTCCCTATAGGGAGGACAGAGATGAAGACTCCTACCGGCAGAGAAAACATGAACACATGTGGAGGTATTCACTGAATGATGATGTGTTTAGTGAAGAAAAAGCACCTACCACACGGTCATCAGCAAAGGATTACCTTTTGGAAGAAGATACCTCCTACACCACTAAGGACAGCAGAAGCGCAAATGCCTCGCAACCGCACCAGGAGAACCTGCCTGAGAGCTCGACTCGTGAAGTTCCTGTTCCGCCAAAGAGCTTGGCAGAGGAGCAGAGCTCAGCTCTTTTGTCTACCCGCTACCCGGCAAACGCTCAAACTGGGTCAGCTCAGGTTTCAGCTTCTCTCCCGAGAAGTTACCAGAAAACCGATACCTCTAGGTTAACATCTGTGGTTACACCAAGACCTTTTGGTGTCCACTCAAGAGGAATCTCGTCACTTCCACGGTCGTTCACGGTAAAATTCTGCTTCATTCTCTAGCTTTGTGTGTGTTGGGCTCTTGGGTAGCTGAGGGAACAGCAGAGTTTTAATATCTGTTGTTTTTTAAAAAAACCAGTCTGCTGTTTGATGAAGGCTCTGTTAATAGAGCAGCAAATTCTGTCATGGCTTTAGATGTTTACTTGTGTTCCTGTACTTAAAGGGACTCCTAGAAATAAGACTGATAAATATATTTGGTAGAAGAAACTCTTTATTGCTTGTTCTAAGTCTCCTTAGTCTTTCTTATCAAAAAGACTGCCTTCATCAAATGTAACTGTCTAAAGCTAAGTTAACATAATTAAGTGTTAAAGACAAAATTTTCAGGTGATTTTTCCTCTGCTCTGCTGACTTCACTGAAATGAAATTTTATGCTAGCCTAAAATTTGCCTGCTCAGTAAAGCATTGAAACACAGAAATTGATTCTTTCCACCCCCCGCCTTCCCAATTACTGTATTGATTTTCATTTCTTCTAAATTCCTATATGTCTCAATGTAAAAAAAAAAAAAATTGTAAGAATGCAAATCATTGTAAGCAGATGATTTCACCAAGTTTGTCTTAGAAAGTCTGGACAATTTATTCTGCAAGCGCTTCAAGAGGAAAAAATATGTTGTTCTTTCAAGAGCTGTCCTGGTTTGTAATGGGTACATCAACCAATGTTTGCATGAAAGGGAGAGGGTTTTTTTGTTAAATATTTAGATTGTCAAAAGATTATTTTTTGTTTGTTGGTTTAATGAATCACATATTTACCAAACTATCACTTCTGTCCTAGATGGATGATACCCAGAAATATAACGGCGAAGTAGAAAAAGCTAAAAGAACTCAAACTTTGTTCACTAGCAGTTCGTTTTCACAACCAGACTCTGCACACCCCTTCTCTACTAGTACATTCAGAAACAAAGGTGAGGAGGAGGAAAAAGAAGGTGTTCAGTCAACACCTCCTCATGGTTTTGCATTACCTGTAAAATCCCAAGACCAAGATGCTGGAAGCAGTGTTCTTAAACCAGAATATTGCTCTCCTCCTGATTCTCTTTCACTTGCATCTTCTGCAGAAAATGTGAGTCTGCCAGAGCCTGAGGATTCAAAATCCTTGGTAAGTGTTGAAATAATGTCATTACATAGTGTAACTGAATGCTACAGCAGAGTAAAAGAAAGGGAAAAAAACACAAGCAAACAAAAAAACTGGAAAACAAATGGATCTTATACAAGTATTTCTTGGTAGTAAGAAAGCAACTCAGAGAACCAGTATTTTCTTTGATTTCATTCAGGGGAAAGAGAGTATTTCAAAAGAAAATAATTTATTTTTGCTGCCTTTTTTTTTATTATCCTATGCTTAATTTTATTTCTCATTCTAATCCAAAATAGTTGTTCTTTTGTTTGTTGCTTGCTAAGTTTTCATTATTCTGCAAATGAATGCGCTGTGCACACAGTCAGGTGTGTCAGTAAGGTAAATGATTGGAGCTGCTGTAGCATTCATTTGCACTTTTAAACTGGTGGTGGAAAATAAAGATCAGCTTTTCAATAGCCAGCATTAAACATTAGTGTCATACCATTCTTTTTTCCCATCTATTGTGACTTGAGCCTCCCCCTTTTTAAAAATAGTTATTTACTTGAAATTAATCTAAATAATGTTCACATTAATGAATTTTAAAACAAATCACCATCTCTTTGGGTATGTGCTTATCCAAGAGTTGGATCTTTCAGGGTTTGTTTAATATGTATCTTCTAGTGCTGTTTCCTCCAACTGATCACATTTCACATGTAAAAAATTACCAGCAATAGCTTTAATTTAATACCTCTCTGTAATATCTAATGGTGTGGTTCTTTGTACCCCTTGACAGATTAGAGACAAATTCTTTGCATTCCTGATGCTGCTGTAAAAGTTAATTGTGCTAGCTGCTTGGGTGATGATCATAAGGCCTTAGATGCTGATTTATGAAATTACTTCCCGCACCAGCTTTTCATAAATGCAGACACTTTGAGCCAGTCGTCTTCCTAATCACTTGTGGAAAAGGAACATGTTTCAAATTAATGCTTCTGATACCCCTTGGCCATTGCAATGAAATTATCATAATTTTTTGAAACTGTGATTGTTGTAAAAGAAAAGAGATTGTGATCCTTGATCCTTTTTGGGGTTTTTTTTGTTCCCATGTTGTAGTAAAAACAGGCAAAGGAATTGCCATTCTAAGTAGTAAAAACAAAGATTAGAGCAGATTTATTGTTTGTTGTTGTTTTTTTCCTGTCATTTGCAAGATTATAATTGGTCTTTTTTGCAAATGAATAGTGGATTGTTTTGGGTTGTTTTAAATAAAATAAAAAAATAAAAAAAAACTTGTGTCAAACAAACTGTAACTTAAGGAATGCAAGTTCCATTTGGCATATTTGTAAATCATTGCAAGAGTTGAGAGATTGGTCTAGTTCACTAGTCATCAGGGCAATAACAGCAGGTTTGTGGAGTACCAAGTGTTTTGGAGATGACCTGTCCAAATGATGAAGTTCAGTATACAAAGTCGCATTATTCCTCTGACAAGAGGCAGGTTTGAAGAGCGTGGCTGGCATGGTGGAAATCTATAACAGCAACAGTAATTTCCAGGAACACTCTCAAATCCACAAGCTTTTTATGCGTTCTTAGCTCAGTGTGCTAACCTATTAGTAAAATCACTTTTCATGTACCATTACTCACCTAAGGACTTAGCTTGTATCGGGAGCATTTGCAAGCTAGTAGCTGTGTTGGGAAGAAAGGATTTGTTTTCAACTTTGGGCTGTTACTGGGAGGGTTTTGCCGGGAACGTTCCTGTGAAACATCAAGATGGTGCCCTGCAATGTTCTTGTCTTGTGCACCCAGCGCTTGGGTGCTCCTGAATCCCTCTACTCCTATATCAGCATGTACAGTGTTCCCTGTGACATCCAACCAGTCACAGAATCACAGAATTGCTGAGACTGGAA